>NC_084642.1:12201195-12473695 GCF_019802595.1 Syngnathoides biaculeatus
CTTCCGCGTTCATGAGCTGTCAAAACCGTCACTATGCGGGATTTATTCCTGATGAGAACAGATCCAGCAACAAAGTATTTGTATGCATCCAGACTTTTATACGCTTTCAAACTTTTCCGTGTAAATTTCGACGACTTACTCACCAGATGCACGTGTATATCCAGTTGTCCAATACATGCGGAAGCAAATTAACATGGCGAAAAAACATCGATTTCGGCATTAAATATGGGTCCTCTATGCCGAGTTTATCGAATTTTTCCACGTACCGTCGTTTATTTTCGCCTTCTAAATGTCCGACAGTATCGGAAAAGACTCAGGGCGTCGTGCTACAAGACATATTTCCGTGTCGTCTCCAACCGACTTAGCATTGAGGAATGCTTAGCTTGACGGGCAATATGGCAACGTAAACAAAAGTCATGTGATTTTATGACGTAGGTGCTCGAGCTCTATGACTAAAGAATGCTTGAGAGTGTGTGTGCATGAGTCTCACCGAAGGTCATCCTGCCACTGATGATCTCTGGGCTCTTTTTCATGTCACTGAAGGCGGCTATAGGGAGACCCCAGTTTGCTACTGGACCCCAAAAATGCTGTAAACACGCACAAAACGAGCCAATTAAAAATATCATGTCAAACCCATCAAATGCTTCTAGACCAGTAACAATATTTTTTCTAAGGATCTATGATAAAAAAACAGTATAATTTTAAGAGCAATCGAATTACAAAAAGCTAATTTTTGTAATACAAATACTTAAAATAAAGTAAAATGACAATGATTATACTCTGATGTTGGACAGACAAATAAATAATTCTCAAACACTAAGGCCGAAAAACAAAGACTTACTGTGCTGGTGAGTGTTTTTCAATATTCAAGGCCACATGGAAGAGAGAGGGGGAAAAAAATATGTCATACAAATGGGTTATAGGTTGGTCAGAGTATGTACTGCATCAAGAACCTGTAGTCCATGTCTGGTTGTACATATGAATCACACACCTACTAGCTATATGGTTGATAGTGAAACAGTCCAAAGTTCTGATTTCAAAAATAACTGCATGTCCTTGAATTTTTCCTCTATATTTTAGAGGTTTAAGTCAGCATTTTTTTTTTTATTTTTGGCCACAAAACTGTCGTCAGTGTTGAAATAAGGGTGAGCAAATAAATGCCAAAAAGTCATCTACATGTGTAAGAAATTGCACTTTGGAATGAGAGGGTCACGTTCAGGGCCCAATGCAAATAAAAATGTAAAACTGCAACGACATTGGTGGCTTAATATATGAGTTCCAGTTGTTGTGTGACCAGAATGGTGACTAAAAAAAAAAACTGCTCTCTCATATCATCTTTCAAATCAAAGCAAATAAAAAAAAAAAAAGTCAAGAAACGGTGCCACTATAGCATGATAGTCTTAATTGGGTTTACGGATAATTATACAGTCGCTATGCCCTTGAGCAAGGCACCAACAACCCCGCTACAAAGCCCAAGAGGTACAGCACTGTTTGCCTGCCGAGTATAATTTGGTTCTGTGTATGGTGTACAACAAAAAAATACACCAGAGTTGGGAGTTGAATTTCCTCTTGAGGGATTAATAAAGAGAATGTTACATTTTCGCATTTCAAAACCTAAGCCTCATGTCATGCTACATTCAAGCAAGATGTAGTTCTAATCTAGGTTTAAGACATTTAAATGTTGCGTTTAAATGAAGAGTGAGAAACAAGTTGATCCACTTTGTTATATACTAACTTCAAAGTGGATAAACCCGAGGTGGTTCGTCGTCCTTCAATAAAAAAAATAGTAAAGACATTTTTGCAGTTCCCAGACAATCATTTTCAGGTTCAAATACAACAGTCTGTTAAAAAAAAAAAAAAAAACAGCTGGCTGTCACTTGAAAGCGACTATTAACAGCTAGCTCGCTACATTAGCACATTTGTTCACAGCAGCTTTTGTTACATACCTCATCAAATAGTCTCTGAATTCTTTGCTCTTGAGGTGGTCTATCGCTTTTCGTGCAATTGTCCCAGCCATGATTTAACGCTCGGCTTCTGTCTATGATGACCGATAAATGATGAAATTTGCTTTGAAGGGCAACGAACTAACTAACTAACTACCAGAGGACACCCGGTCAAATTTCCAACCAACCACGTCCACGGCAGTCTTCTTCCTTTTTTTTTTTGTACTGGTGGTTTGCAAGTGACGTTTGATTTCTGTAGCGCCACCTACTGCCCAAGCGTGTACCCAACCACAACAGCAAACAACAGTTTAGCTTTGCGACACAATCGCAAAAAGGACGTCTTAACGGCAGGAAACTGCTTTGTCAGCAGGGCAGATACGACACGTCCCTTTCCCCTTTGAGGTGCGTGCCTACGGCGAGGCTAAGCTAGTCGGGGCAAAGTGTTCCGTGTTTGTAGACGACTCGAAAACGAAAAATAAGAATGCCTGCCCATTGTGCGGCGTACGGTTGCACGCGACGTCGTACAGCCGAAACAAAGACTGCGGGAATAACCTTTCATAAGTAAGACTTTTATTGTGTGTGTGTGTGTGTGTGGGGGGGGTCTTTTCTCATGATAAATTTGACTGACAGCTCGCAGTCTATGAGAGCCTTGTTAACTGGGACCCTCGTAATTGCAATGATGTAAATCCAAAGCATTGACGTCGGTGTGTCAATTTGTTCAGCTTTTATTTTTGAATTGACCTCGTCCCTTCGAGTACAGGCTGGCGGCCTGACCGCAGTCTCCCAACTAAGCTACAAGCAAAACTAATGCGAGCTAGCAACTTGAACGCTAAAATACCAGATGATTAACTCGTTGACTGCCGGCTCTTTTCAAAACAATGGGTCCAGTCGAGAAATCCAATCTGGCGCCCCTAACTCCAGAGTTGAGAATGCGAGGGTTCCGAAAGGCAGAGCGTGTTTCGTTGTTGTTATTCTTTTTTTTTTTTGGTAATTCAAGAACGACCGCCTTTTTTTTTTGAGCTGCGTCTTTGCGTCCATGCTCTTCCTGCCCAACACTCTGACGCAACGTCTCCGGGTGCGTCAGAGCGTCCCATGTGCGCTCGGGTGCTCTGAGCCTCTCAAAAACCGAAAAGCACATTACGAAAATGATCGGAGGTTCCGGACGGTTCGGAGTGAGAATTCCCCTTATTGCCAGCCATTTTTGAGCTGCCGATGTGACCTTTTTTTTTTTTTTTTTTTTTTTTAAATTAAACTGTTAAAAAACGACCACATAAACGACCAAAATAAACATTACTACTTTCACCCCACAAAAAAAAAAGAAAAAAACAAGCTCTTCCCGTTATTTATTAATCAGAACATGGGATGGTTTAATCAAACATGCCTTTCATTTTCAGCAAACAGATGAGTTATTTGTGAGAAGAAATGTAAAACAGAACAATGACGTAGACGGTAATATTTCCTGCCTTGTGGCACACACTATAAAACAACAAAAACAAGACTGAGAAAGGGGTAATAACAGCCAAACAATTTGGTTCCAGATGTACAAAAGTTAGGCGGCACGGTGCATCAGCTGGTAAAGCGTTGGCCTCACAGTTCTGAGGACCCAGGTAGTTTGCATGTTCTCCTCGTACCTGTGTGGGTTTCCTCCCACATCCCAAAAACATGCAACGTTGATTGGACGCTCTAAATTGCCCCTACATGTGATTGTGAGTGCGACTGTTTGTCTCCATGCGATTGGCTGGCAACCAATTCAGGGTGTACCCTGCCTCTTGGCTGATGACAGATGGGATAGGCTCCAGCACTCCCCGTGACCCTCGTGAGGATAAGGGACAAAGAAAATGGATGGATGGATGTACAAAAGTTGACCACCGTGGGCTATTCTGAACACCTCATTCACTTTTTCCTTGATCGCAAAACACTTCTGTGACTTGATGTGACTCAGTCTTTTTCTTGCATAGAGTACATACATATATTGTACAGTTGAATGTTTTAGTTGCCTAATCTAGTGTGACTTCCTCTGTGTTTGTGTTTCTCTCCACAAATCGAGATTCACCCCCAAAATCAGATGAAATCAAAGGTGGCTGGAACGCATTAATGTAATCCCCATTCATTTCAATGGACAGTAATGCTTTCTGACAAGTGTTTTGAGTTTTGAGCGTGATCAAGGAACTAATTAAACTCATTTTCTCAAGGCACCGCTATACAATAAATCCGGATTACCATCTACGACAAATTCTACCTCCAAACTGACAAACCTCTTGAGTCTTCTGTGTGACTAACATTGTTCATGAGCTAGCAAAGACATTTTACACACAATATCACATGCCGAGAAATTTTTCGTGGCTCACTCCTTGTACTGCTAAATAAAGGGTTTAGGGGCAATTCTCACGGACTGCTCTGAAATCCTTAAAATGTTAGTAAACAAGGTTATAATTATCAAATTAATGAGACTTGGTCGCCAGTGTAATTGCTAATTAGGTTCTTTCTCCTTAATTTATGACCATGATTTATTTTCAAATATGTTGCGTACAGTACAGATTTGTTTACTTCTGTCTACTTTTGCTATCCCATGCAGGTTTCCCAAAGATGAGGAGATGAGGAGAGAATGGGAAAAAGCTCTGAGGAGAAAGGATTTCAGCGCGACGGATGAGACCGTGCTCTGCAGTCAACATTTTATGGAAGCTGATTTTGACAGGACGGGGCAGATTTGCCGGATTAGAACTGGCGTCGTTCCGTCAGTGTTTGACTTCCCGGATCGTCCCAAAAGAGTAGGTGCATCATTTACAAGGGTGGAGCAACTCGTTTTTGGAGTTTTGTTCTTTTCGTGACAATTTGGACCTTTTTCTGTTACTTGGAAGATGACAATCTGCAACCCAGTGCGTACTTACAGTGAATAAAATAATTATTTGTACACCCTGCTATAGTGCAAGTTCTCCCACTAAGTAATCATGGAGGGGTCTGAAATTTTCATCGTAGGCGCATGTCCACTGTGAGAGAGATAATCTAAAGAAAAAAAAAAATTCAGAAATCACAATGTATGATTTTTATTTTTTTTTTTACGATTTATTTGTGTGATACAGTTGCAAATAAGTATTTGAACACCTGAGAAAATCAATGTTAATATTTGGTACAGTAGCCTTTGTTTGCAATTACAGAGGTCAAACGTTTCCTGTAGTTGTTCACCAGGTTTGCACACACTGCAGGAGGGATTTTGGCCCACTCCTCCACACAGATCTTCTCTAGCTGATTCCTCACTTTTCTAAGGATCATTCAGGCCCCACGAGGTGATATTTTGCATGGGGCTCCACTCCGATTGAGATTGACTGTCATGTTGAGCTTCTTCCATTTTCTAATGATTGCTCCATCAGTGGATCTTTTTTCACCAAGCTGCTTGGCAATTTCTCCCAGGGTTCGCACGCGGCCCTAAAAGTCCCTAAAAACCCCTAAATTTTCGAAGGTGCATTTAGGGGCTCTTAAAAGTCCTTAAAATCCGCGAAAACCGGTCAAGCCCCTAAAAAGGCCATAAATTAAAAAATAAATCAAAGGGGGGACCTCTACCGCCAAAATTCTCCCTAAAAAATAAATTAATCTTTTATTTAAAAAAAAATAGCGATCCGTCTGGCGTCCAAATCAGCCGGAAATTGTCAACGGAAGTCACCGTGTTGACAACTAGTCGCCATCTTGTCGATATTCCATTGTTTGTTTCCGTGAGTAGGCATTTCACTTCGTCTTCGTTATGACGTAGCGTAGTTCTTTCATTGATCCAACTTGTATCACGGGGAAGTGCATTTTTCAAGAAGCTTGGGTTGAAAGTAAGGAGTTTGGGAGCTGGGTTCGTTGAGATGCAAAAGATCGGCACATTTTTTACTGCCATCTGTGCAAGCAGAGTTACCAGCTTGAAAAGATGGACGTCAAAGCGCTGGAGTCGCACCGGAAAAACAGGAGACACGCTGATTTGGCGAAGACTCTCTCATCTTCCGTTGGTATGAATCTGTTTCTAAAATATCAAGATAGTGAAGCATCAACTTCAGGCAGTGGTACTAGCAGTGCATGCGCACTAGGGATCGCAAAAAACCACTTACTTTCATAACCGGTTTTAACCAAACAGCTGTAGCAAAAAACGATTAACCGTTTTTAAAACCGGTACCATAGTGGTGTTTACATAATTCACCCGCGGGACCTCGAGTTGTTGACTGTTTTTGTTGTTGCTCTTCCGGAGTGACGAGTCACAGAGTTCCCCCCGTTATGCGAATAGTGATTTGATGTCTGCCAATAAAACAAGTTTTGTTCCTGTGTCCGACACTCCGCCTCCGACTCCTTTTCTCCGGCGCTACACCATCGATCGTTAATTTACTCTGCGGTAATGGGGTAGTTTGTATACAATATTGACAAACAAGCTTGTTGAATGTGGCTTTCAACAACGCACTCGTGTAAGTTAAATTTTTATTTTTTTTTGTAAAAATGTTTTAATGTTGACATTCTTCTTTCGGACTTTCAGAAAGGGCATGAAAGTATACAGAGCGTTTCCTCGATGCCATGTTTGATGTTTCTTTGATTTAACTGAATGTTCTTTTGAGTCCAACTTTACTCTAACAGCGAAACTTGAAAAAAGTGTAAATGATTTTGAAAAAATAGCGCAATGTGGAGTACCGGACCCGGAAGAAATGATTGGAAATTGTAACCGATGCCGAAAGTCCAATTACGGTTTCGTTTTTTTTAAAAAAAAAAACGAAAACCGGTTACAACCAGTTATTTGTAACCGGTTGTGATCCCTAATGCGCACCTACAGTTCTCCAGCCATCGACTTCAACTAGCCAGAAGTCAGGCTTTATGAACGTAGTTCAATACATGAAGGTGGACTCGTTAAAGGCAGAGATCGTGTGGACTTTAAAAGTGATCTGCAGCCGTTACAATTACAAATCTTGTGAAAATAATTCAAAAGTGTTTGCAGTCATGTTCCCAGACAGTGACATTGCTAAAAACTACCACTGTGGGGAAAGGAAGACTTCGTACTTGGCTACATTTGGCATCGCTGCCCACTTTTCATCTCTACTGCCTCAAAGCCAAAAAAGCCAGAATAGAGACTATTGAGAAGGCTGACAGGCTGTGTGAGGAGGCAGAAGAAAAGAGAAATCTGAGGTTTATCACCGAGGCCAATGCACTCAGAGGCAGAGCAAAGGACAAGAGAGCCACTTTGGCACCTCTGCAGCAACAAATAGAGGAGGCACTGGGTAGGCTCAAGGAGCTAAGAGTCGGGGTGCTGAGACAGACATCAGTAGAAGACATTTGTGTATATAGTTGCAATTGTAGTTAGAATCCGTTTTTCTGTATACTGTTATGTGAAAACGTTGACAATGGTCATATCAATGAGAACTACCACAAGGGGCGACAGGTGATCACTGTCACAGGTACTGAGGTACTGGAACATGTGATGAACCAAGAACGGTTGATGGCACCATTGGGTGAGTCTTCTTTCCTTACTCTTGATTTCCCACGATGGCCCTAAATTTTTTCCGTGTCAGCCCCTAAGAATGCCCCTAAAAAGCCCTTAAATTTTTTGGGTCAGACTGAGTATGAAACCTGTCTCCGTAGCCCTTTCCAGCCAGGTGGAGTTGTCCAATTTTGTCTCTGGTGTCTTTGAACATCTCTTTGGTCTTGGCCATGTTACAAGTTTGAGTCTTACTGATTGGATGGGGTGGACAGGTGTCTTTATGCAGGTCACATAGGTGCATCTGATTCAGGATAATCAGGAGGTGGGCTTTTAAAGACGGACTAACAGGTCTTTGAGGATCAGAATTCTAGCTCATAGACAAGTGTTCAAATACTTATTTGCAGCTGTATCACACAAATAAATCATTAAAAAAATCATACATTGTGATTTCTGGATTTTTCTTTATATATTATCTCTCTCACAGTGGACTGCTAGGGGATACCGAGTACTGTAAGCTTCTCGACCCGGCTAAATGCAAAGGGGTTGCGTCAGGAAGGGCAGCCGGCGTAAAACTGTGCCAAACAAATACGCGTTCATCTAAGATGACACGCTGTGATGACCCCTCACGGGACGAGCCGAAAGGAAAAGAAGACAGTGGACATACACCTACGATGAAAATGCCAGCCTTCTCCATGATTTCTAAATGGAAGAACTTGCAATATAGCAGGGTGTTCAAATACTTTGTGTGGGGGCTGGAACAGATTAATACATTTTCATTTATTTGAATGGGGAAAGATGCTTCAAGATGATTTTGAGTTATGAGCACGGTCCCAGAACGAATTAAACTTGCATCGCAAGACACCAGTTTATATGTACTATAATCCCCCATGGGATTAATATTAAATCGAATCTACATTTCCTTTTTCTTCAGGTTGAGAAAAAAAAGACCCCAAGAACCACAAGAACGTCAATGAAAGCTCAAGAGGGCTTACCATTACCCACCCCTAACAAAACATCCAAAAAGGAATTTCAACTTCATAGCAACCTTGTAAGTATTGGTCTTTGCAAGGCGCCACTCAATATGTATTCCAATGTTGGATTTAAAAAAAAAAAAATTGTTTTTCTTTAGCCTGAAGCAGAAAGGACCAAGTCAACCTTAATGAAAGCGAACAGCTGTCCACCATCAGCCACCCCTCAGAAAGTTACCAAAAAGAAACATCAGCTTAACGTTGAGCGTGTGAGTATTTATTTTTTTTACAGTACTTGTATTTGTAAATCCCCAAAAAGTGAGAAGATTATGGGATGGGTCTCAGTTATTGTACGGTGCTAGCAGCAGGATCTATAGAGCTCGTGCACCTATGTCACCGAAATCACGTGAATGGCCATATTGCCAGTCAAGCAAAGCATTGTTCAATGCTAAGTCGGTTGGAGACAACGCGAAAATACATCTCCCAGAGTTTTGTCTGATACTGTTAAAACATTTAGAAGGTGATAATAAACCAAGGTACGTGGAAAAATTAGAGACACTTGCCATAGAGGACCCATATTTAATGAAGAAGTCGATGTTTTCGCCAATAAGAAATTGGACAGTTAACTTGCTTCCACTTGTCTTGGACAACTGGATCTACACATGGATCTGGTGAGTAAGTCGTCAAGATTTACACAAAAAAGTTTTAAAGCGTAGAAATGTCTGGACGCATACAAATACTTGGTTGCTGGATCTGTTCCCAATTAAGAATAAATCCCACATAGTGACGAAGCCACTGATTTTTTTCCAATACAAATACAAATATTGAAATAAATGACCCCTGGTTTTACACAAACTCCCATTCATTATCTATGATTAGAAGAAAAAGACAGCGAGTCGGCTCGCGTGTTGTGGCCACACGTTAAACTTCGGTAAACCTCTCCGTGACAGACTTTTGAGTCCAATGCAGATTTAAACCATAAAAAAAACGCTGGGATAGGCTTCAGCCCCCCTACACCGAAGCGTATTGCGGCTATACATTAACCTACAAACATCACTGTGACCGATTATTTCCTTTTTTTAAAATACGCGTTGGACTCATTTGAGAACAATGCATATTTAAAAAAAAAAATGTCTGTCGGGTAGAGGTTTCCCAAAGTTTAACATGTGGCCGCAACACGCTTCCGTGTATTTTGGAGATGACTCTCGTTGTTTTTTTTTTAAACGCATTGTTCTCAAATGAGCCAACTTGGCATTATAAATACTTCTTGATTTCTACCTGAAATGAAGCGATCACTACACAGCCGTGTGTATTTGGTCAAGCATCATCCATCACGTTTAATTGCTGAAATCCATCGATCTTTTCTCATGTTTTCAGCTGCTATTCCATACAATTATCTCTTTGAACATTTGTCTCATCTTTTGCAACAACCAACAGCACAACAAGTCTCGGCAATTGTGAATATTCTGCTCCGGTTAAATGTCCCCCACTCTGTCGAGCAGCTCTATTTGTCCAGCAATATTGCGCCGTGAAAATTGTGACGTCACGTGCACGAGCTCTATAACCAACTGACCACATTTGTTTTCCCTTTTTGTACCAGGACCACAACTATTCGCTGCCCAGTTCTCCCGCCGCTCTGAAGGCCAAATTCAGTCAGGCTGCAACCAGAATTTGGAACCTGGAGAAAGAGAAGAGAAATGCGCTGGTGCGAGAACGGAGGGCGATGAAAACTCTAATCGCTGTACTGCACAAGCCCATGTGCAAGTCTTGTGTGTGAGGCTGTAAAATCACCAGCGTTCAGCAAGAACTGCTACCCTTTGACTCTGGAAAAATAGTGGCGCGGTGATTCCCTTTGATAGCTCTGTGCAGGTGGTAAAATGTGCCATTTGCAACATGGTCCGATCAAAAATCATCAGGATTCCGTGGTCACACTTTATTCCAGGAAGTGATCGGGACAATGTGTTTTCACTTGGGGAGCGCAGATGAAATCCATTTTAATACAGAGAACCGCCACTCCCTCTTTATTACTTGCAGGTATGTCTCACTAAATTAGAATATGGTAGAAATTTCATTTGTTCCAGTACTCATACATTATATAGATTCATTAAACATTTGGAAGAATACTTTTCAGAGGTCATCCATCCATTTTCCAAGACACTTATCCTCACAAGAGTCACGGGAGTGCAGGAGCCTTTCTCAGCCAATTTCGGTATTCCTGCCTAATTCCTACATTAAAAAGATAACTTTCAGTATAGTGTCTACAGATGACTTTTGTATTTTCCTTTGCTGTAAGCAATGATCATGAAGTTCATATTTTTAAAAATGTGAACTATTTCACTCTTGTGTGTAGTGGGCCTCTGAAATTAATTTCACTTTTTTAATTGAACCATACGCACACGCAATACCTAAAGATTTTAGCACTATTGCAATGTATTGAGCTGTATCTGTACATTGTTTGCTGTTCTAAAAAAAAAAAAGGCTGGACCACCACGTTGCCACATGTACTCCCTTCGATTTACAAGATGCATGTACAAGGAAGAATTCATGCAAAAAAAAAAAATCATCTTACAGCGTTTCAACACGTCAGATTGTATATTTCCAAGGTGATGCGTTTACTCAGAGACAATTTCATTCTGCCTGTTTCTAACTTGTACAAATGTCAATAAATGTCATTCTATTTTATCTCCAAGGTGTGTTTATTTACGACGTGCGTGCATACATTGTAGTCCCTCGAAATACGTACAAGTGACCTGACTTTCAGGTTTAAAGGTATAAACTGTCCTTCAGCCTCTTTTTTTTTTAAAGGTTTATATTTGTGACTGTAAACTTTGAATACAAACAGTTTGACAGCTTCAAATTAGTAAAATGCTTTTATTTTATGATTGCTGTTCACTAGCTTAATGCTAAGACATAATGGGAAACCCCATAGATGGGCTAATGAGCATGTAGCATATACGTGTTGGTGTTATAACTCTTTAGACATGTAGACATAAAACAACATTCACGGGCATATGCTTCATATTGTTTGAAGGGAAAATAATATTACTGATGAATATGGTTACGTATACCTGCTTAGGCGGCTGGTAAACCGTTGGTCTCACAGTTCTGAGGTCCCGGGTTCAAGCCCGGACCTGCTTGTGTGGAGTTTGCATGTTCTGCCCGTGCCTGCATGGGTTTCCTCCCACATCCCAAAGATATGCAACATTAATTGGACTCTCTAAATTGCCCAGAGGTGTGATTGTGAGTGTGGCTGTTTGTCTCTAGGTGCCCTGCGATTTGCTGGCAACCAGTTCAGCGTGTACCCCGCTTCCTACTCGGTGACAGCTGGGCTAGGCTCCAGCACTCCCTGTGAACCTTGTGAGTATAAGCAGCAAAGAAAATGGATGGATATCTGCTTATCTTTATACTGCCCCTAAGTGACCAAAAGACACACTGAGCAGCACAATGTCCATTTAAATGTTGCAAGTGTGACAAAACATGTGCCATCATTTCCGTTTGCTCTAAGAATAAAATACAAAAATGTTTTGCAGGGAACCTGGAATCATAGCATTTTATTGAGAAAAATTATGATTTGAGAACAGAAAGAAGTGTTTTGAGCAACATCTATTCACTGTTGACTATTTATGATTCTAAAAAAACAGTTAATATTGAGACCTAAAATAATAGTGTATTTTGTACTAATGTATACACTTTTAAAATATTAAAATGGCAAATTACGTTCAAGGGATCAAACAAAATACTTTAGAACCCAAAGCAAATCCCATCCTTTAATGGAAGTAAATGCAAACATTACATTAAATTGAAAAAGCGAAAACATCTAATTTTAAAAAGAACCAGCCTTGTGAAATCCTTTTGGAATTATGTCATGCAACTACTAAATTGAACCATTTTCTTTTAACAACCAGAGGCTGATGTATAATTATATAAAGCAAACAGGATACAGTGAACAAGTGTTTTAAATTGTTTACATTTATTAAGAATGTAAAAAGAATAACAGAGTATAGTGCCTGTCATAATTGAAACTTTCCATAGCAAACATCTAACAGGAGAGTTGATCAAGAATCCTGGTGACGACAGGAAAAATGAAAAGATGTGTTAAATTGGGGGGTGGGGGGGTGGGGGTGAGTTACAGGTATCAAAAATGGGATATACGGTTCCTGTTTCAAGCCTACGACAAGTTCAGTGTTTTCTGGATCAACACTCCTGTTTGATAGAATCGGATGTCAAGTGGCCAAACAAGCAGATTGAAATCTAAAAAGAAGCGCAATTTGAGGAAAGAAGACGGAGAAGGAACGAAGTCTTCAGTCCTTCCTCAGGATGACGGTCTCCTCTTTGATTCCCTCCTTCGTGATTATACGGATCTGAAGCGCATCGCCCGTGTAAACATCTCTTTCCGCGGCCGAGATGAAAACATCTTTGACCAGCTGAACGGACTTCTCGAGGCTCAAAGGAACGCGTGTAACACCTTCCATGTTTTTTAAACCAATCTGAGGAGGAAAAATGTGTGTCAGGAGAATGCAGCAAAGGGTATAAACATCGTGCACCTACGTCATAAAATCATGTCACTTTTGTTTACGTCGCCATATTGCTGGTCAAGCTAAGCATTGCTCAATACTAAGTCGGGCAGAGACGACATGGAAATATGTCTTGTATCATGACGCCCAGAGTCTTGTCCGATACGTTAGACATTTAAAAGGTGAAAATAAACGAAGGTGCGTGGAAAAATTAGATAAACTCGTCATAGAGGATCCATATTTAATGCCGAAGTTGATGTTTTTGCCGATAAGAAATTGGACTGTTAATTCGGTTCCGCTTGTCTCGGACAAGTGGATCTACACACGGATCTTTTGAGTAAGTCGTCGAGATTTACACGGAAGAGTTTGAAAGCGTAGAAAAGTCTGGACGCATGCAAATACTTCGTTAGTGGATCTGTTCTCAATCAACAAGAAATCCCACATCGTGACGGTTTTGACGTCTTGTGAACACGGAAGCGTTCGGCGACACATTAACCTTTGCCGGAATCCATCGATCTTTTCTGCTAGTATTCAATACAAATACCAATATTTAAATAAATGACTCCTGGTTTTACACAAACTCGCATTCATTAACTATGATTGGGGGAAAAAAAAAAAAAAAAAAAAGAGGACAGAGTCATCTCCATGGAATGTACATGGAAGCCATTGCGGCCACACTTAACCTCAGTAAACCTCTGCGACAGAACACGTATTGTTCTCTGTTCACTTTTTGGGAATTTGAGAGTGAGAAAAATAATTCCTACCTGAAATGAAGCGATCGCTACACAGGCGTGTGTGTATTGTGGTTGGGCACCATCCATCATGTTTAATTGCCGAAATCCATCGATATTTTCCGGTCTTTTCAGCTGGTATTCCATAGATTGATTTCTTGGAATATCTCTCTCGTCTCTTGTGACAACCAACAGCACAACAGGTCTCGGGTATTGTAAATATTCTCCTCTGGTTCAATGTCTCCCACAATGTTGAGCAGCTCCGTTTGACCGGCAATATGGCGCTGTGAAAGCGATGACGTCACGTGCACGAGCTCTATACTAGAAAGTCAGGCTGCAGCTATTGAATATTTTTAGAATCAATTACTCTACAGATTAACCTGTCAATAAAACCAATCATAACTGATATTGCAGTATGTAAAGAGTAAAATGAGCATGTGAGATGCAGGTATGTGTCTACATGGGGTCACCATCCTCTTGTGGGTTTCAAAAGGTGGGGCCGGGCCCGGTGACGAAGTGGGAATCAGATAATTAAATGCTCATGTGAGTGACTAGCTGTCAAATGACTTTTAGCAAAGTTTTTTTATTTTTTGGAATTGAATTACTCAAGTTATTGAATTAATCATTTCATCCCTATTTGACGGCAACATCACAGTGTACCTGGTTGTCGAGAAGTGGTTGCAACATCGCACTAGCTGATCCCCCAGCCATGTAGCAGTCCCTCTGGTAGGATCCTACTGGGTCAAAGCTGTAGACTGCACCCTTGCCTACATGAAACATTACAATTATCATCAATTTATCAGGAAGAAACTGAGTAATTTCCACAATTTCAACAGTGAGACCATGTAAAACAGGGATATTTATGTATCATAAAAGTGAGATGTGCATGTTGTAAGCCCCCCACATACCCTCGTCATCAAGGCCTCCAATGATATTGTAAACATAGTAGGGGAAGAACCTCCTCCCGTACAAGATGGTGGACAACATGGCAGCGATGGCTCCACACGACATGGTTTTATTGTTTGAGTGTTTGTACATCTGAGAGGAAAGAAAGGAAGCAACATCACTTTCATGTGCTACAACTGCAAAGGTACAGTGGCTAGAAAGTGAACACACTTTTCTTTAAATTTCATCTTTTGTTTGTGGATTTTTTTTTGGGGAGGGGGGGGCAGTTGTACCTTGATTTACAAGTAACGCCACTTACGTGTTTTTCAAGATACGAGCTGGGATTTGGCTGGTTTTTTTTTGCCTTGAGTCACTGGAAAAATTTTTAATTATGGCTCCTAAATACCATATATGGGCTACTGAAGCTAGCGTCAATGCTACAGTAGCTATATGGCTATCTGCTATGGATCTTTGAGCAAAAACGGTTGCGCAACACATGTAGATAAGCACAGGTTCATTATTCCCTGTTAAAAACTGTTTACATATACTTCTGTAGTTTAGAGAGGCACAAAATCCTCTCCATTGATTTCTCTGTGCATGTCCGATATCAGATATGCAGCCAAAATATAACATGCCTGTTATATTTGCCCACCTTTAGTCTGGCATCAATGATTTTGGTCAGAGTCAGACAGTCCCCATGGAAACCGCTACAGCCAATTACTGTTGTGTCTGTCCTAGAAGAGACAACGGTATAACCAAAAGCAAGTTGTACACAAATATACATTTTAATTTAAGTAATGTGTGATCATTTATTTACAGTAAAGTGGAAGTAGCACTTACAGTTTGTAGGATTTCGGTGACTCTCTGCTGTGGATTAAGTAACCCTCGCTCAGCCTGGTGTCTGAAGCTACAATGGCAAAGTCTTCCCCAGCCAGCGCTAGAACAGTCCTGTAGAAATTTTTACTTATTCTTTTTTGGTTTTAAGGAAATTCTTGCCGTGAAGCAAGTACAGCCCATGTACTAAACAGAAACGGCGTGATTCGAAAGTAAAACAATACGTAGTTGCAAAAAGGGTTTTGGTAGCGTTGACCATATAAAAATCACATTCTTCCACTGTGGTATGTCCAGTTTAAAAAAAAAAAAATCATAGCCAAATGTGTGTATCGAATGATCATCTGTCGTCAGCTCAAATTATTAGCTCACCATTCACCCGGGAGGTAAATGTTAGCTTGAAGGCTAAAGAGCTAGTAAATAAAAACTAAACTTACCCTCCGTTGAAAGTATACGGGGAGAAACGGTGCTCAACTGGACCCGTGTAGTGATAGTCCTTCATCTTGTCGGGGTCCCCAAAAGCTTGAGCTGAGAGCATTGCTTTAAATTACGGAAAAAAAGAAGAAATCCTTGAATAACAACTCTTCTAAAGTCGCTGTATCACTGCAATATGGCAACTTCTTCTTTGAGGGACAGATTGAAATTGGCCCTGGTACGCGGGCTCCCTCTCTGGCTGTATGATGCAATGACAGAATTCAGTCTGTACCCTGGCTGTCAAAATCGTGCAGGCGGTTGCAAAGATGTAACTTTTCACCGGTGTGTTTCAGCTTAACCTTAACAATTAATTGTTATATAGGTTAGCAATGTGTGTTTGATTACCATGTTTTTTGCCCTGACCGGAGGTCAAAGCCCGTTGACCATGGAGAAACCAATGATGGATGTAGTTTTTTTTAAATCTAATCGTCTCAAATGTATTTCATATTTGATAACACAAAAATGTGTGGAAAAACAAAGATACTGGTGTAAACAAGTTGTGTGCAAAACTACTAATAAAATTCTCCAACAACTCTATTGTAAATTTCACTCACTGAAAAATGTTTCGCTGCTTGTGTCAAGCCCGATGGAAGTTGGTTGGGTCGTCGTGGGATACGGACATCCATCCGTCCATTTTCTTTGCTGCTTATCCTCACGAGGGTTCCGGGGAGTACTGGAGCCCATCTCAGCCGTCAACAGGCAGGGTACACCCTGAACTGGTTGCCAGCCAATCGTAGGGCACATTGAGACAAACAGCCGCACTCACAATCACACCTAGGGGCAATTTAGAGTGTCCATTTAATGTTGCATGTTTTTGGGTTTTGGGAGTGCCCGGAGAAAACCCATGCAGGCACAGGGAGAACATGCAAACTCCACACAGGCGGGGCCGGGATTGAACCCGGGACCTCAGAACTGTGAGGCCAACGATTTACCAGGTGAATCACCGTCCCGGATACAGACATTTCCATCTTTTACACAAATCACTCTGTCAATCTATATAAAAAGGATGAGTGACATACAGATATATTTTTATAATCACAGTTTATTTAAAAAATGTTCAGTGACAAAGACATCAACAAATTATTTGCTTTCACTAAAGAATGTTTAGAAAAGTACAAAAATACTTTTTCAAGGCAAATCCAAAAATATGAGCCGCTTTACTGTAGCTACAATCGACAGGCTTGTTGCAGTCGGAGGCATCGCGACAAGGTAAGTACGGTGAAAATGTGTATTTACACAAGACATTTGTTTCAATGAACAGGACAAAAAATGAGACACTACATTTAAAAAGATCATTAGCACCATGACAGAATAAGACATTTAAATAAGACTGCACGACAAAATAACACTTTAAATCTACAAGACAGACGTTTGCTTTTCAACTACTACAGGCAGATCACCCCCACCCGAAAAAAGCACCATTTATTCATCCAAAACAGCTTAATAGCTTATAACATACAGTACATGTTTTGGCCAAGAAATATACATTGTTAAATAGTGACAATAACATCAATAGTTAGATGGAGTTTATAAAATGTGTAACATGGCGAACAAACATTAGTACTATAGTGCTATAAATCATAACAAAAATGTGTGTGGGGGGCGGTTATGTTGAAAAAAAAAAAGTCTACAAAGGGCAGCATGCATGTCATGTTATGGGAATCTGAGAAGATTGACCTTTTTGTGTAATCTTGTTTTCATGTCATCGCCGTGTCGATAAGTTAGCATTTTCTTATTTTGTGCCAGGCATGGACACACGTGATGGACAAAGTAATGAATTAATGTGGAAAAGCTCACTGATCTTGAAGTAATTTTCGGAAAATGGAATGCTGTACTTGGCTGCAAACAATAGTTCAAGTAGTTTGTGGCCTCAAGAATAAGAATAAGGTTTAGCTACTTCCACACACATACCTCCACTACCTCACAAATCCAGCAAGCGTTATAGTGTTCAATATGACCCAAACCCAAAAACTAATAATTAAAACATCAGATTTTCTATCTCTAATGGACACTGAGTCTGGAAATATACCTCACCTTCCTGGTTAGTAGTATAATATAAGACTTGTGTGGTCACCTTTACATTTCCAGGTACAGTGTTGAACACGTCACTGAATACATTTCCTAAAGCGCTATTGACCTGAAAGTTTCACCATAGAATGGGAACAACCCATACATACAAAGAAAGTACAAAAAAAAGTTGTGTATAAAAATGTGAAATGACAGAAAAAATTTATTGAACACATGGAGCATGGGAGGTGCAAAAAAGCAGGCCATAATACATAAGGGGAAAGCAATCATACCACCATGAAATTGCTTCGATCTGGTGCTCCTCACAAGATTTCCAACAGAGGAGTGCAAAGAATAATCAGAAAAGAGCCAAGGACCACGTGTGGAGGGCTTCAAAAAGACCTGGAATTAGCAGATACTGTTGTCACAAGACCCTACTGCTGAAAAAAACATGTCAAACCTCGTTAAATTTTGCAGAACAACTGGACAAGCCATTTAAATAATGAGAAAATATAGTCTTGTAAGATGAGAGCGTGAATGATTTGTTAAGATGCCATAATGCACAACCCGTTTGGAGGAAGAATGGCACTTAAAAAAAACACACCAACAGTGACAATCAGAGGTGGGAACATGATGGTGTGGGGCTGCTTTTCAGCATATGGTACTGGTAAACGATATGATTAAAGGAAACAACAAGTCTCGACAAAATCTGCTGCCATTTTCAAGGATGATGAAAATGAAACGAGAGTGGACGTTTCAGCAGTTTAATAATACAAAACAAACGGACAAGGGAACTCGAAATTGGTTTCAAAGAAAAAACAAAGGCCACTACAATGGCCCAGCCCATCACCTGACTTGAATCCAGTCAAAAATCCATGGAAAAAGTGAAAGCCAAGGATGACAAAAGATGGCCGTGGAAGCTTCAAGAATTGAAGACCAAAATCACTCTAGAGCAATGTATGGCACTAGTTTTTCCATACAGGTGTTGTGTTGAAGCTGTCATTGTAAACAGGCTTTTGTACAAAGTGCCGGTATTAAATACCAGTTGGCGTGTTCAATTTTTTTCCCCCTCTGTCATTTCACATTATTGCACAGATCTTAATTTCTAATGTCACTTATTCTACTTTATTTGTATGTATGGATTACTTGGGTTGTTCTCAACATCAACATTTTGTCAATAGCACCTTGGAAATATATCCATCCATCCATTTCTTAGCCGCTTATCCTCACGAGGGTCACAGGAGTGCTGGAGCGTATCCCAGCCGTCAACGGGCGAGAGGCGGGATACACCCTGAACTGGTTGCCAGCCAATCGCAGGGCACATGGAGACAAACAGCTGCACTCACAATCACACCGAGGGGCAATTTAGAGCAGCAGTCGGCAACCCGCGGCTCCGGAGCCTCATGCGGCTCTTTCATCCTTATAATGCGGCTCTGATTGGCTTGGGAAAATAAATTACTCAATTTTTTTTTTTTGTATTTAATTGAAGTGTGTTTTATTTGTGTTAGTTTTTATATTATTTTATTTCTAAATTTGAAGATTATTGTGATCTTGAAATATTAAAATATTAATTAAATTATTTGATATTATTTTTTCGTCGCTCAAAATAGACGTCACACTGCGGAAGCGGGTATACCCGCTGAAACGCCGTCTATTTTGAGCGACTTTCAAGCCCGGCAAAGCCAATGGAGAAATGTAAGAAAAGAAAAATATCTCAAGAAAATAGAACATTCAATGATGCCTGGGCAGATTCATTTGCATTTACCTCGGGCGAGAGTGGCCTACCAGTATGCCTAATTTGTGGAGAAAAACTGGCTAACAATAAACGGTCAAATGTCGCAAGACATTTTAACAATACACACAGAGCCTTTGCTGAAAAATATCCAGAGGGAGAAGAGAGGAAAAAAGCTGTTTCGGAACTGATGCAGAAGGCTGACTGGACGAAAAATCAATTCAAGAAGTGGGTGAAGTCTGCAAATTCAACTACATATGCAAGCTTTGTGGCCGCTCAGGAAATAGGCAGGCATGGGAAACCGTTCACAGATGGAGAATATATGAAAGAATCATTCCTTAAGATTTCAGAACACTTATTTGCGGACTTTAAAAACAAAGACGAAATTGTGCAGAAAATCAGAGAGATGCCTCTCTCTGCAAAGACTGTCAAAGACAGAACCATAAAAATGGCAGAAAATATCACAAAACAGCAGCGTACTCAATCGCCTGTGATGAGTCCACGTGGATTTCATAAGAAACATGCTGTGGTAAAGTAGTAGAAGTTTTTTTTTTTTTTCATTTTAGATCTGCGGCTCCCAGTGTTTTCTTTTCCGTGGAAACCGGGTTCAAATGGCTCTTTCGGTGTCAAAGGTTGCCGACCGCTGATTTAGAGTGTTAAATTAATGTTGCATGTTTTTGGGATGTAGGAGGGAACCAAAGTGCACGGAGAAAATCGACGCAGGCACGGGGAGAACATGCAAACTCCACACAGGCGGGTATGGGATTGAACCCCGGACCTCAGAACTGTGAGGCATTTGGAAATATATTTAATGAGAAAAATGTTGACATGGTAAATATTTACTTCAGCCACTGTATATCAGTTGCCAATTGGTAACAGCTTGTCATAAATTGCTCATGAGATTTAGTTGGAGTGCTTAAAATGAATTTGCAGATCCCAAAACAACATTTGAGGTGAAATATCATTACTCAGTCTAGATTAGGGTTCACCAACATGGTGTCCACAGTCACAAAAAAAACCCCTCCAAGGACCAGATGTGTAGTCCACGGGCTTGTTCTAAACATCGCTCACCAGTGAGGGGACATTGTGATTCCGTAGGAATTTGTTGTGGCCATTGTTTTCTCGTCCCTTCTGACTTGATCATAAGTTTTGCCCCCACTCAGTAGCTTTCAGTTTCAAAACGTCTGCCACCCCCTAGTTGTGGTCCACGGAGTACACTTAAATCACTTTTGCACTGACTTGGGCTTTTTCGGTGTTTTCGCTCCACCTTTCTTCTTGGGTGCGCTGAAATCTTTATCGCACACCTCACACAGCCAAAGACCTGCACCATCCCAAATAATGACTCAATATCATAAAAGGCAAATAAACAGCAAAGTAGTGAGCGAGACAACGACCTGTGGGGATGGAGCCCATGCCAACGCAGAAGGTGTGGAAGCCTCTGTCGCACTTGTCGCAGAACATCATCTCGTCCTCATGGTGGGGCTGCTGGCACACGGTGCACGTTTTGCACTCCATGCACTGCCAGCGGTACGTCCGGATCACGCACACCAGCTCCTCGCTCATGTCCAAACAGGACGGGTGGCCTACATTTAGTGACACAACAAACACAGACACCCTTTAGGGCATAGGTAGAAATACGCAGAGCATACTCTCAAAGTGAATACTACAAAGATTTGACTGCTTTAAGGTTTTAAAATCTTATTTTCGGGCAGTTTAAACCAGTGATGACCAACCACTGTGCTGGCCACATTAGTTGGAAATTATATATTTAGTAAAAATAGCACATCTTTGTTTATGCAGCCTATGCCCGGGAACGCCAAGTGACGGTGAAACAACGAAATTCTCTTCCACTAGATGGCAGAAGGCACTTGCGTGTTCATCAGGTAACAGAATATGAGGCTCAACAGGCCCAAATTTCACTCAAAGTAAAAAAATGTGATTGAGACTATCATTATTTTAGTACACAGTATGTTTTTTGTGTCATATTTTGGGATGATGTGTTGTGAGATTTTTTCGTTATCTTCTCAAATTAAACAGAAACCATTAACTTAAACTCTGAGTAACAAATCAGTACTTGGCATCGTAAACCACGTCAAACTGCAACTGAAGAAACTTAAATATCAACTAATCATGTGCAATTTGTCTTTTAATCATTTTCTTGAGAATTACAGGCATTACCTGAACTTGGCACATTTCTCAAACGATTAAGTAAGAACTTTTAAATAACAATAGCATGACATTAATTCAAAGATACAATTCATGGTCTTTGGTGAGGTCATGCAAGTAGTATAGTATTGTTACAACATAGTAAAAAGTACTGGACTGCCTCTGAGATTTTCTCATGTTCTAATATATAGTACAGTGGAAATAAAAATGTCTACACACTCCTGCTCAAATGATAGGGTTTTTGTGACCAAGACAAACTGAACTTTATTTGGGGTTAATTCGAGGCACTTTAAATGTTGGCAGGTGTGCGTAGACTCCCATCGAACATCACTCTGAATGTGATGGGCTGATTTTGAAAACAGTAACACCTCAGTTGTAAGAAGATGGTCAACTATGTTAATGCTGGAAAAGGTCTAAAATTATATCTTGGTCTTATTTTATATTAAACTTGATATTTGAACCCAGGTGTGTATACATTTTTTTTTCTATCCACTTAAAAGTTTTATCCATTTTTTACTGTGCTTAGATTAATCAACGTTTGAAGACAATCAGCTTCAGGGTTCCCAAAATGTTTACAGTTTACAACTCAAACTGATATTTCGTCCCTCCTCAGGACATCTGTGCCACAGACTGGCCTAAAACCAAAATGTACTATAAATAAACTAACACAGCATACGATAATGTACCATACCTACGTGCTGGGGATTGCATCAATTTACATATAAACAATAATTTATTATATAAGAAAGCCATTGGTGACAAAATATCCATCCATCCATTTTCTTTGCCGCTTATCCTCATGAGGGTCACGGGAAGTGCTGGAGCCTATCCCAGCTGTCAACTGGCAGGAGGCGGGGTACACCCTGAATTGGTTGCCAGCCAATCACGGGGCACATTGAGACAGTCGCACTCACAATCACACCTAGGGGCAATTTAGAGTGCCCAATGAATGTTGAATGTTTTTGGGATGTGGGAGGAAACCGGAGTGCCCAGAGAAAACCGGAGAGAATATGCAAACTCCACAGGCGGGTCCGGGATTGAACCCGGGACCTCAAAACTGTGAGGCCAACGCACACGCACATATATTTAGTGCAAAAGTTGCTTAATTACAATTTCATCAACCGTTCACCAGATATGTCTTGAACACACAAACTTGCATGAGCCCTTCTCTGGGTTAGGGTTAGGATTTAAACTCCAAAATTTAGGGAAAATTTAGTCCATAAAAGGGAAGAGTCTTTTTTTTTTGTCTGTGTATGAGTTTGTGTACTTACCACTGTTATCACACTGGGAGCAGTGAATGAGCGCCTCAGGTTTGCCTCTCTTGTTGGCCTCTTTACCCTTCTGGCAAATGCCACATATAGCATTGGGAATGACCTTAGGCTGCAAGGCAGAACAATGCTATAAACACCAAACAGCACAGCATACTCGAGTCAAGTTCAATACACAGTACAGCTGGTCAGCTTTGAGAAAAGCCCAAAGCAGTCATCGAATAAAATGCTTTCTAAAACATAACTAAAACAGATACATTTAAATATAGCACCGCTGAAAAATGGTGTCTGGGTTAAAATACACAAGCACTAAAGATCAAATTCTCACTTTGTTTGTTTTCAAAAAGTCCTCAATTTTGTCACACACTTTCCCATGCTGTAGAAAATCAACATTCATTTCTTTAAAACTGCAATCCACCACCAAAATACTGCACAATACAGCTATTAATATGATTTCAACTTGACATGAATTCTGTAAATTTCCACATCAACCTACCATTATTCCTCTCGAGATAATTCACTTTAATTTTAGAATTTAAGAAACACTGGAATGAGAAGAAACATTAATAGCACCTGGAATGCAAGTACAGGGAATTAGTCCATTTAATGTCAGCTTTGTATCATAACTTGAATTTATTGATAGGCTGCATTGTGAAAATATCACATGATTCAAAACAGTCAAAAAAACCTTTGCATATACTATGGGGATATGGAAGTACTTCTAAATGAATAATCACTATATAAATGCATATATATATATATATATATATATATAAAACTTAGAAGGGGGTGCACGTTGCACGTTACCTTGGAGTAACAAAAGTATCACTTTTTGAAAGACTTTTTTTAAATAAATATTTTTTAGTTACTGTAGTTCCTTTGTGCACTAATTTAAAATACTACATGGGCACAAATTTTAGCTGCATGTCACGTAAATAAACTAAGAAAAACGTGCAAAAACATTTTCTTGCGATCATACGGTAATATCTAACTGGAACACATTAAAACAGTAGAAAAAGAACCACGTCCGCATCGCAGAGCCAGACTAGGCACAAAAATGGTTGGTTAAAGTGTAAATTAAAAGAACTGAAAACTGATTTTAGTCCAAAAATGACATCTTAATTTGATAATGGTGCCTTGAGATACATGGTGAATTTCTTCAGTGACCATGGTTTTAACGTAAAAACCATCTCATCTCAAATTCAAATTTCCCAATTGAAATGAATAGAAATGGCATTAATCCGTTCCAGCCTCCCTACCCAAAAACAACAACAACATTTTTTTTCTGTTTTTGGATACGGACAACAGTACTCTAAAATATTGTATTTTCTAAAAACAGAATGACAACAATTTGTACATAGTACTTCTACCAATACAACAACTATTATAAGTGACTGAGTAAGGTGTTATTAGTCATATTAGTCATTTTTCATAGAGGATAAGAAATATTTATGCCTGTGAATACTGTCTAGATGTGTTGCTCCACCATTTATGTCCAAATATGTCCTGCTTCCAAAAAAGCGTTGATCAATACCAACATTAGCATGTCAATTGTGTTTTTTTTTTTATTGTATTTTAGTATTAAGATAAGTAGACTTTCCGAAGACAAAGCTATGTGGTTTTGTATTCGCAACGTGTAATTCTTGTTTTATACTTGTTTTGATACTAAAAGACAACTGGAAGTGGCAATAGACAGTTTGAAGCCTCTATTTTGATGAATAGTTCACTCCATGGCAAACAGCTGAGTTGGGTTTAATTCACTTCTACTGTACAGCACTCATATCTCAAATTCTATTCCATCCATTTTCCAAGCCGATTATCCTCACAAGGGTTGTGAGAAAGCTGGAGCCTATCCCAATTGTACGGTCACTCATATCTCAAGGCACCACTTTCTATTAAAACGTTTTATTTTGAGAAATTATCATAAACGTTATGTTTCACACCGGGGTAGGGAACCTTTCTCCTATTAGGGGTCATTTCATTTTGATAAAGTGCTTTGATAAAGGCCATACTAAATATGTATTCGAGAAAAATATCAAACAACAGGTGGAGCAACGGGTTAGAGCATTGGCCACAATGTTTTGAGGTCCCAGGTTCAAATCCCGCACCCGCCTGTGTGGAGTTTGCATGTTCTCCCCGTGCCTGCGTGGGTTTTCTTCGGGCACTCCAGTTTCCTCCCACATCGCAAAAACATGCGTTGATTGGAGACTCTAAATTGTCTTTAAGTGTGATTGTGAGTGTGAATGTTGTTCGCGTCTATGTGCCCTGCTATTGGCTGGCAACCAGTTTAGGGTGTACCCCGCCTCCTGCCCTATGATACCTGGATTAGGCTTCGGTACTCCCACGACCCTCGTGAGGATAACTGGCTCAGAAAATGGATGGATGATGCAACAGTTGAATAATCATTACGAGCGCTGGTGATACAGTGTAGCAACTGACTAGAGTGTCTGCTTCACAGTTCTGAGGACCGGTCTTCAAATTCCGACCCGGCCTGTGTGTTTCCTCCCACATCCCCCCCAAAACATGCATTAATTGGAGACTAAATTGCTCATAAGTGTGATTGTGAGTGCGACTGTTGTTTGTCTCCATGTGCCCTGCAATTGGCTGTTAACCAGTTCACGGTGTACCCGGTGTGACAGTTTGAGCGCTACCCCTCGCTGAAAAGTCCCCTTGGGATTAATGCGCACGCGCATAGAATTTTTTGAATTTTTCTACTTTTTCCACATCCATACCAGTCTGAAACTTCCCCATCCCTGCTTGTTCTGCATGTTCATTTTTGCTCCGCTTCAGCGTGTTCATTTTCGCTCCGCATGCATTTCTCTATGGACATCTCACAAAGCTTATGACAGCGAATGAGAGAATCCAGAAAAAAATGCGAACATATTGTTTGTTATTTATCAACTGGAAAGCACGGTCCAGCATTGAACAAGAATCAACAGAGGATTGTTCGGGTATGGGTTCAGATGATATGACACTTACTTTCACTAACCCAAATG
The DNA here is from genome assembly GCF_019802595.1 of Syngnathoides biaculeatus. Taxonomy (NCBI): domain Eukaryota; kingdom Metazoa; phylum Chordata; class Actinopteri; order Syngnathiformes; family Syngnathidae; genus Syngnathoides; species Syngnathoides biaculeatus. The sequence continues at coordinate 12,227,142 of NC_084642.1, forward strand.
TGCCTTGATGACTGAGCCCGCACAATCCTCTGTTGATTTTTGTGACAAACAATAACAATAATAATAATAATAAGAATAATAACAACAACAAACAATATGTTCACATTTGTTTCTGTATTCTTTCATTTGCTATGTTCGGCTTTGTGAGACGTCCATAGCGAAATGCACGCGGAATGAAAATGAACACATGGAAGCAGAGCAAAAATGAACACGCGGAAGAAGCATGGAAGGGGAAGTTTCAGACTGGCACGGATGTGGAAAAAGTAGAAAAACTCCAAAAATTCTACGCACATGCGCATTAACCTGAAGAAGACCTCTCAGCACTGGGAGCGCTCAGACCGTCATACTGGCCTCCTGCCCGAAGATAACCGGGATAGGCTCCGGCACTCCCGCAACCCTTGTGAGGATTAGCAGCTCAGATAATGGATGGATGGATTATGAACACTTTTTTAGTTAATATTTTTGGTCTACGTCATCTGGAGATTCTATTTGTTTATAGAACTGCATAGCAGGCAAGATTAAATACTGTCAAGGGATGCAGCGAATATGGTAGGTTATCTGCCCCTGATTTGGAGAGACAAGCTAATGTTTTGGGGTCCAGCATTTCAGCTCAGGGTGAACAAAGTTAGCATGTCGCTTCACTGATGCACTTGCGTTTTAGAACAGTGCGCTCTAATATTTACCCACAGACCAACAGTACACCACGTTAATACATAGCATATAATCTTTAACACCAACAAACAATAACATTTGTGTTGTACACTTCAGGTATACATGGTAAAAATGCACTATTTTTTAATATCAACTACATTTTAAAGCAACCACAAAATGACTGTTTGCTGTCTGGGTCCAAGTTCTTTATGAAAAATGAAAAAGTAGCAGCCAAAGGATCAGTTTACTTGTCTTGCAAGTATCCTTTTCTTTTTTTTTCTTTTCTTTCTTTTTTTTTTAGACAAGTGAGGTGAGAAACTGAAGACATTCAAAAAGGAAACATTAATTTGTCCTTGCGGGAAAAACTTAAAAAAAAGTGCAATGCAAAACAAACTGATCTGTTCCTTTCTTATTGTTCTTATTGCTCACAGTCTGGTTGAAAGTGAAAAACAGAACGGTGTAGTAGTCCTACAAAGAAAAAGTGAAAACGGGCATCTCAGTTGGAGTGTGTGGGCAAATGTGTATGCCGGTCCCTGCTGAGACAAACTGTAGAAGCGGAGAACAAAGTGAAGAAAGCTAAGGGAGGGGATGTCGGGATGTACGGATTAAGGAGGTGGTCGTAGTAGTAGAAAAAGGAGGAGGAGGAGCAGGAGGAGGGGTAGAAAAGTGCTGCTGCTGCTGTTGAAGAAGAGTTCAGGTGGTTTTGTCCTCTACCTTGTACCCGGGAGTGGCTTTGTGGGACTGGCGCTGGCTCCCATCTTTGCCCAGCGTGGACATCCTGTCTTTGGGCTTGGACTTGTGGCCTCCTCCCTCCTGACTTTCACCGTCTGATGTGTTGCCTGAAGAGCTGTCCTACAGAGGTGAAATCAACACAAAGTTAAGGAAGTTCACCAAAGGCTGGAACATGGGATAAAATAAAATACCGTTAAATATATGTAAACATGATCATTCATGAAAATTAACATCAAATTCCATGGCTCAGCCACCTCATAAGTTAGAGTGAGTCTAAGGCTGAAACCCTCTGGGTCTCTCATACCTGTCTCGAGTGAACCAAAATATTTGCAAATTGGAAGAACATACTTCAGGTCAAAAGTTTCAAATCAGTGCTTTTTCAACATTTAACAGGCACCAATGCTCTGCGCGACTGACTCCTTTTGTGTCATACGCAACACAATGTGAAAATGAGTTTTCCCGTATCCCTTCAACTAACATGAGGGGTTGAAGAAGGCATTAAATCAGTGGTCACCAACGCGGTGCCCGCGGGCAAATGGTAGCCAGCGAGGACCGTACAAGGCGCCCGGGAGGTATGTTATAAAAATACCATAGGCCACAAATCGTGACTATTATTTGTGCTTTAAGTTCTGAATCTGACTTGCTTATGTGAATTAAAATTTTAAAATACCTGTAATCTAATTTAGTACAATAAATTAAAACAAAAATATTTTATGTACGTGTAATGAAGTTTGCCGCAAAGAAGTCACGTAGCCCTTCATACGATCGGTACTCACGAAGTGGCCCTCGGCCTCAAAAAGGTTGGTGAGCCCTGCACTAAATACAGAGACCATCTTTAAGCAGCCATCACAGCCTCTGTCCCTGTGTTCGCAGCCATATTGCTGGTGTAAGAAATGCACATCAGCACTTTGAACTACAAGACTCCCTATAAATTATTCCATCCATCAATTTTATTAGCCCGTTATCCTCACAAAGGTCGTGGGGAGTGCTGGAGCCTATCCCAGCTGTCAACGGGCAGGAGGCGGGGGACATCCTGAACTGGTTTCCAGCCAATCGCAGGGCACATGGAGACAGACAACAGTCACACTCACAATCACACCTAGGGGCAATTTAGAGTGTCCAATTAATGTCGCATGTTTTTGGGGAAAGTAAATTCATTTGTCATTCATTTTGACTGATTCCCTGGCCTAAGGCGCACTTCACAATGACCACTTCCTACTCACTCATCCACTACAGACTGGATTTGGTTGTGTGCCGAGACGGGAGTCGGCACTGTTGTGCCCCTCCAAACGCCTTACAGAGGAGTTCTTGTTCTTTTTATCGTCTTCTCCATCATCTGAGTCAGGTTCCGAGTCCAGCGCAGGGAGTTCTGGATCCAGCGGAGGCTCAAACAGGGCTGTGTTCAAAGGCAGGTAACGGAGCTCATTGGGAGAGTAACTGTTGGGCACAATACAGTTTTGGTTCAGAACACAACCATACATATAATGAAATCAAACCTGAAAAGTTCAACATAATCTAAACATGGTTATCCATCAGATTGTATAGTACTTTTTCCTCTCCAACCTGTGCAGAATTTGAAGCAATTAATTACAGGGTCAAACTGTCACCATCTGAATTATCTCTAGGCTGACAAAATTATGATCTGGTGTGTGACTTTAGTGTGGGAAAATATTGGTTAAATTGCAAATTACATGACCACATAGGAATTCAGTTCTAAGAGTAGGACAGGTTAAATCAAAAATAAACATTGCCACACATGGAGTTGGTTAATGTGAATGAATGTTTCTGTAAGCGTAATCTACCTTTTGTAGTAGTCTTGGAACTGCCCTGGTATAAGAGCAACTGGGTAGGGACCCGTCTTGGTCAGTTCTGGAGCAAGCACCTTGAACCTGCCCTGGGGCACTTGAATAACCTGAGACAAAAATTATTACATCCAATATATCAGTCGCTTATCCTCAAAAAGGTCGCTGGAGCTTATCCCAGCTATCTTCATTCGCACACAAAATCACACCTAAGGTCAGTTTAGAATTTCCAATTTATTCATGTTTTTGGGAAGTGAGCACGGTGGATCAGCTGGTAAAGCGTTGGCCTCACTGTTCTGAGGACTCGGGTTCGATCCCGGCCCCGCCTGTGTGGAATTTACATGTTCTCCCCGTGCCTTGTGTGGGTTTTCTACGGGCACTCCGGTTTCCTCCCACATCCCAAAAACATGCAACATTAATTGGACACTCCAAATTGCCCCTAGGTGTGATTTTGAGTGCGGCTGTTTGTCTCTATGTGCCCTGCGATTGGCTGGCAGCTAGTTCAGGGTGTACCCCGCCTCCTGCTCATTGACAGCTGGGATAGGCTCCGGCACTCCCCGCGACCCTCGTGAGGATAAGCGGCAAAGAAAATAGATGTATGGATGTCAATGTGAAGTAACAAATATGTCAAACTGAACCAATAGCCTCTGTATGAGCTCCTCAACCACTTGAAACCTTAGCAATTGCTGTGATATTTCTATATTAAAACCTTTGAAAAAAAACGAACAATCGCCATAACCAGTCAAAAAAAAAAAAAATTTTTAAAAATCTGTGATTTTCATCAAATAATAGCTAGCAAACAGTTAAAATTATCCGAAAGTATAGACAAGATGCATATAAAAGCATTGTCTAATGTTTACTTGATGAGAAATTAATGATTATTTTGACAAGCTGGGGTGAATAAAATACTACAAACTGAGTAGGATTTAGGGGTTACAACTCCCAACCATTGTGCTCCATCATTATTTGAGTGACTGCCACATTTGAACTCATAGACTTACATGTGTCTGGAGGTCAAAATAGGCCCTCCTCTCTTCCATTCGCTCCCTGTTGAAGTTACTGTTGAACTCGGCCGCCTTTTTGGCCGCCTTCTTAATGTACTCCGGAACCTTGCTGGCCTCCACCTTCTGAGGGTTCTGCTGCTGCATTTGCTTTACCACGACAATAGACATGCCCGGTGAACATATGACAATTGTGAAGTGCAGGACATTTCCATTTGGATGATGTACTTACGGAGTACTCTTTAGCTATCCTCTGTCGCTCTCGCTCCTGGAGAATGACCGAGTACTCTAAATGTTTGGCAGGATACTCTTTTATCATCAGGTCGATGACCTCGTCACTCCGCAGAGCTGTTAAACCTGGAGACAAACATTCATTGACAGCAATCCCCATGTCGGTCTGACTGTGTTAGAAAGAGGATGCTTCCTACCCAGAGTGCACTGCGTCTCGGTGATGACATTCTGTTCACGTAGGTAGAGCTTCTCTTTGTGCGATAGGTCTCTTCTTTCCATATCTAGAGTAGTTTGAAAAAAATAAAACATGACACAGCTATACCTCTTTGCTTGTAAAAGTTATATAAATGTTATCTCTTTAGTTTTTCACAAAATTATCCACAACATTTTTTTCCCCCAAAACAAGGATTCCAATTCATACCCGGGTACTTCCTCTTGAAGGATGTAACTCCCAGATACTCGCTGACCTGCTCTTGTAGCATGTAATACTCTCCCGTGTCATCTGCTGGCCACTTGTATTCGGTCAAGTTCTCCGCTGGGAAATACGTTGGCCTGGAATAAGTGCGTGGAAGAAACAGCATTCTTAAAAAGTTATCCATATTTGGCGATGATAGATAATTTGTAAAAAGTATAAGCAGACCCACCCAAGGTCTTGACTTGAGGTGTCGCAACTTCTTGAACTATCCCCTGAACCCATTCGTCGCCTTTTTGCAGGCTGGCTTCCATCGTTGGACTCATCTCCCGTTATGTCCTCCTAAACACAGTTTCAATAGAAAATGTAAGCATTGTCTTTAGCACTGCATCCCAAGTACAATGTTATGGTCAAAAGTCCAACTGGGATTTCCAAAATTGGATTTATCAAAACACCAACTTTTTACATCCACTGTATGTGCCAGACAAACTTAAAAAAAAAAAAAAAGACAGACAGACAAGCATTTATCAGGTTTCAATGAAACAATCCCAGATTTCATGCAGAGTCCATTTGTGTGAGATTATCATTATTTCAGTAATATACTTCTATAGTTTGGTGATGTGCTATCATATTTTTTCTTGCGTAATAAACATGCCACTGAGATGAGTTTGGGTGTAGACTAAGTGGTCTTGGGACGGGGGTGAAAACATCATCATATCTGCTATCAAATATATTGGAACAAACGCCTCAAACGTTTGTAAAGCAGTATAATGTAAGAAATGTAGCGGTTAAAATATAATAATGGAGGGCGGAGGGGAGGTTATTAATTGACCTAAACAAAGTTACATAAATGTGTGGCCTTAGTAAGACTTGCACAACTTCAGTAATTTATAATAACATCCATGTTGTTAGAAGTGCATATCACTTAAACAGTACAGTTTGTGTGGGAAAGTGTTATAACAGATTAATCGCCCACTGTTAGGTAAAACGTCAAAACTTAATCACAAAATTGAAATGTTGTGGTCCGTCCAGTATGTCAGTCCAATATGGCCATAATTACATTACTAAAAAACAAAGCAATACTCTCTGTACTACTATCAGATGCTATTCGTCAACAGTAGCAAACATTGCCGTGCTAATTAGCTTTTAGCGTTGCACTGATAGACGCACACCTCCGGAAACAATTATATTAGCAATTCGCCTTTCCTCAGCAGAACAGCCGCTACCTTGAGGGACTGTGATCCGGGCGTGGCGGGGTTGCTGTCGCACTGTGGTCTCGGGGGGAGCACAGCAGCCATGTTTCGCTAATTTGGGGTTACTGCTGGGCTAGCTGCAAGCTAGCAAAACTAGCCGCGTTTTGTCTTCGTTTTCTCAGATTGTTTTGGCGGTTCATGTTTGTTCGGCGCACCATACTGCCACCTTGTGTCCTGGATTTCTGTAACATAATAATCTGTGGGTGTTGGGCTCACTTGTTCTGAGGAGAGGGGTTCAAATCCCGGTCCCGCTTGTGTGGAGTTTGCATGTTCTATTCATGTTGAATAATAATAAAAAAAAGAACATAATCTTAATTAAATATAAAATGACTAAAAATCCGGAAAAGGTAAAATATATTAAATGTATTGTTTTAGTAATAACCCCTAACGGGACAAGCCGAAAGAAACTAGCGAGCTAGCACGTTATTATTCATAATAAAACTTTATAATGAACAGGCCACTCTTTAAATAATAAAAGAATGATGTGAGATTGTTCCTATTACAAAACTTTTATTTCTAACCCTAATCAACGAAGCCATTATTTTATAACATGAAGAAAAGAAAATATGGAATGTATATTGTAATATGTAGTGTATTGAATGCTTTTATTTTATTTTACATAATAGATCAATAATTGTTATTATTTACAATTTTTAAATACATTTTAATTAATCAGAGAAATGGGAAAGTCATGCATTTCCAGGTTATGATCTTTTATTTTGAAGTAACGCAACACGAGCAGACACCCGCGAAATATTACATACACGTTAGTATTTCTCTGAAGCACATGGATAACATAAAATAGCTGGACCCTACATATTTTTAATTTTGGCTTCTGGACGACTTTCGCTGTATGACGTCATACAATTTGAAGCGACGACTGGGACGGTAAGCTTTTATTTTGAAATAACTAAACACGTACGGGAAGTCGGTGGGGAAACTCAGTTGCAATCCGCGGAAATCAACAACGGGACTGTTTTCCTCCACTTAGCTTAGCTCTCCATCTGTCAATCCCTGTCCTCACTAGGAATCATTAAACCCATCTTAAAACGCCACCTTGGCGATGTCGGAGTCTTACGGTAAGGTGCCGTTTTTTGTCGAGTCGCCACAGTCGACGCCGTCATCTAGTCTCAGAGATGGGAAAGGGGGCAGGTGTGTCGAAGCGGCTCTTTTTTTTTCTCTCATTGTAAATAATTAGCTGGCAAGCTAACCTAGCTTCTGGCAAATGGACACTGATCTGAAAGACAACAAAAGCCACAGTTAAAGACGTCATTATATATTTCGGTCGAAAGACTTCAGGTGTGGAGCTCATTTCTTTGGAAATATCATCCTATCCATCCTGTGCCTTTTTTAAGATCATGGATGGGAGCTTCCTGTACTATTATTGGATTATTATTGTTTTAACTTGTGAATAATGTCACCTCGTTATGATGCATCATCATTTGCAGATTACTGGGTGTGTCTGAAAATTCACTCTCATCAGATGTGATTTAATCAACAGCAATTAAAGCCCACACGTTCACTAAGTGGTTAGAACTTTTGCCTCACAGTTTTGGTGTTTTAAGTTCGAGTCTTAGCTGTGTGGGTTTTTCATGTTCTCGTACAAATTTGATGTTTGGTTTCATTTGGGTAATGATTTAAGTTTGAATGGTGGCTTGTCTTTAAATGTGTGCCCTTCGATTCGCTGGCGACCTTTCAGACTTCCGCAACCTTTCATAAAGTCACTAACAGTAAGTAAAATAGTTTATTGTGTGAGATTATGAAACACTCAATCTAAAAATTTTGGCTATGTCTTATACTTCACTCTACTTCAAAAGTGAACAAAAGAACTTGCTGTTGTTAAAAAATGACCACAAACACATCATGTTGTTTTTTTTAACGATGTACAGTGTTAATGACCCCTAACAGTGTACTTTTTGATGGATTTTAAAGATACTAGCATTAATAATAACAAAAAATTCCTCAGATTTCCTGTTTAAATTCCTGGTGATTGGGAATGCTGGAACTGGCAAATCATGTTTGCTGCATCAGTTTATAGAGAAGAGATGTAAGTAGAAAAAAGTTTTATTAGCTGTATTTTGCTGTCCCAATATTGTGATGTTGTTTGAAATAGCTGGAAAATGTTACATTATTTGCCAAAACGTGAACATAATATGGAATTAGAATCTTTTAAATAACTGCATTTGCTCTTCTTTTCAGCTCTGACCTAAGCATGACACATACGTATATGTATCATATTCATTGTATAGTTTTAATAATTTGACATTTTGGATTTGTGATTTTTTTTTTCTTTTCAGTTAAGGATGAATCAAATCACACCATTGGGGTAGAGTTTGGCTCTAAAATCATCAATGTGGTCAGCAAAATTGTCAAGCTGCAGATTTGGGACACAGCTGGACAAGAAAGGTTCAGGTAGGGCATTTTCCAGGATTTTGGAAAAACTTGCAACAGCACGGCGCTCTCATCTAGATTGAAGAGAAACAGCTGTAGCAAATTTATCCCCAATCTTCTTTGGGTGAAGAAAAGAATCGGGAGGTGAAACACTATCATGCATTTGTCGTTGAAACAACTCATGGCAAAAGAGTATGTTAAAGTATAGCCTTGCTTTTAATGACACTGAATTAATTTTCATTGTTTTAGTTCCAATTGGGATGATGCTGCATTGTAAATGTTCATTGTGTGTTGAAGGTCAGTGACCAGAAGTTACTACAGAGGAGCAGCAGGGGCCCTGCTGGTCTATGACATCACCAGGTAAACAAGCATTTGTCCATCCATCCATCCATCATCCATCCATCCATCCATCCATCCATCTTCTTACCCGCTTATCCTCACGAGGGTCACATGAGTGCTGGAGCCTATCCCAGCTGTCAACGGGCAGGAGGCGCGGTACACCCTGAGCTGGTTGCCAGTCAATCACAGGGCACATCGAGACAAACAGCCGCACTCACAATCACACCGAGGGGCAATGTTGCATGTTTTTGGGATGTGGGAGGAAACTGGAGTGCCCGGAGAAAACCCACGCAGGTACGGGGAGAACATGCAAACTCCACCCAGGCGAGTCCGGGATTGAACCCGGGACCTCAGAACTGTGAGGCCAACGCTTCCCAACTTATCCACCGTTCTGCCGCATTTGTCTTTCATTTAAAATAATTCAAAGAGCACAGTGGCCAACTGGTTAGCACCTCTCCCCCTCACAGTTCGCTTTCAACTCCAGCCTGGTGCCGTGCCTTGCATTGGTTTTCTCCGGGCACTCTCGTTTCCACCCACATCCCAAAAACATGCATGCTAAATTCATTGGAAACTCTTAATTGCGATTAGGTGTGAATCTGTGCACGATTGGTTGTTTGTTTGCGTGTACCCTGTGATTGTTTGGCTCCAAATTCTAGGTGTACCCCACCTCTCGCCCAGAATCAGATGGGTTAGGCTCCAGCATGGCCGCGACTTTCATGAGGATAAGCAGTCGAGAAAATGGATGGCTGGATACTTCAAAGACGTCAGAAGCTTTTTTGGGGGGCGGGAGGGGGGATTATGTTGTCTGCTCGCTGTGTTCATGTGTTGCTCCCCACTGCAGCCGCGAGACCTATAACGCTCTCACCACGTGGCTGAGCGATGCCCGAATGCTGGCCAGTCAGAACATTGTCATCATCCTGTGTGGAAACAAGAAGGATTTGGATGCTGACAGAGAGGTGACCTTCTTGGAGGCGTCTCGTTTCGCTCAGGAGAACGGTAAATTGATATTACAGAAGTAACTTTTGATTGTATATACATATGCGTGCTCCTATTGCATTCAGCTGGAGAGTGCTACACCTTTCATGAAAACAATTTGCGTGTGCGTGTGTGCATCAGAGCTGATGTTCCTGGAGACCAGCGCTCTGACTGGAGAGAATGTTGAAGAGGCTTTTGTGCAATGTGCGCGGAAAATTCTCAATAAGATTGAATCAGGTAGGAGCTCTCATCCTCATTTCCAGGCGCAAATACTGACCTTTGACCCTGTAATGACCTCTTCAATGACCTTACAGTAGCCCTGAAATGACCTTCTTGTGCCCATATTATGAATCACACATGCAATATTATTGTCATGATGACCCTACCAAAAGAAATGGAAACATTTCTCACATTCTATACTCAAATAGAAATACAGATACTTTTAGAAAGATGGTAAAATTAGAAGACCTGATTCAACTTTCATTTATTTTTTCAATTTTTACAAAAACAATTGGCTTTGAAAGTAATTTATGTATAAAATTAAAACGAATTTTGACTCCCAATTACATACTTAACTGCCCCACTATTCACAGGGGTTAGGGAGTAAACCCACGATGAATTCCGAAGGTGAAAATCTGTAAATAATTGATGCTCCCCACCAAAAAGGGTTTGAGATTGCATATAGTTTTTGGTAGATGATTGCAAAGCACTTAAAATGGAGCGGATCATAAAGCACAAACGCTATGCATCTGGCATGTACACAATAAGTAACCCATGTTGCATAACTACTCTCTAGTTTATTTTTTAACAGAAACTTTAATTCTGTTAGCTTCCATACTAGCCTGAATAATCATCATGCTATCATACTACGAAGCGATGTGACATACATCGGTAAACCAATATGCACACTTATGTTTATTATGTTAATACCAATATTCCACCAGATGGCGCCAAGTAACAGTTTTTTTTAAAGGACCATAAAAAGGAATGGCCACGATTTTCAGTTCAGATGGGGGATATGTTCCGCCCCCCCCCCCCAAAAAAAATCCCAGAATATGAAAATTAATGATTGCTGTACAACGAATGGGCATTTTTGGTAAAATTTTATAGTAAAAAAATAAATTAAAAATGACATCTTACTTGTATCCATTTATTTTCATTTCTTTCAAATTAGACACCTTTCAAATCTGAAATGATTCGGCTGGCACAAGAAAAGACATTCACCACAAATATTTTTTTTCAAGCGGCACGGTGGATCAGCTGGAAAAGTGTTGGCCTCACAGTCCTGAGGTCCTGGGTTCAATCCTGTACCCGCCTGTGTGGAGTTTGCATGTTCTCACTGTGCCTGCGTGGGTTTTCTCTGGGCACTCTGGTTTCCTCCCACGTCAGAAAAACATGCTACATTAATTGGATACTCTAAATTGCCCATAGGTATGATTGTGAGTGTAGCTGTCTGTCTCTATGTGCCCTGCAATTGGCTGGGAACCAGTTCAGGGTGTACCCCACCTCCTGCCCGTTGACAGCTGGGATACGCTCCAGCATTCCCCGTGACCCTGGTGAGGATAAGCGTCTAAGAAAATGGATGGGTGGATATTTTTTTCCACTTAACGACTCCCGAAGATCTCAGTCAATCAATCAATATCCCACCTGCGATTGATTTTACTCCTCATTAATAAACTTTTATTACATCATTACATCACATTGTACTCTATGCAGTTTGAAAAAAAAGTCACAAACGTATTTGAATAAAGTAAGAAGGCAAATACAGTAAGTGCATTTTTCAGTGAATAGTTTTAGTTCTACGGAAAAATTCAAAAGTAGGTTATAATGGCAACTCGGCAAGGGTTGAATCCAGTTCAGGGTGTATACTCCAGCGACCTTTGTGAGGATAAGCGGCACAGAAAAGGGATGAATGGTTTTATATGATATTTGCCACTGACGAAGGCAACTCAAATGCTTCTTGTTCTTATATGGGAAGAGCAATTGATTTTCCTCTTTTTTATTTTTTCCAGGAGAATTGGATCCAGAAAGGATGGGCTCTGGCATCCAGTACGGGGATGCTGCATTGCGCCAGCTCCGTTCCCCCCGTCGCGCTCAGCCTCAGGGCACTCAGGAGTGTGGCTGCTAGTAGGCTCGCAGGTACTGCGTCTTTGTACTTGTACTGTTGGCATTTAAAAGGAAGTCCTCAGTGTTTGACACAGTTCCATTTCACAGGAGTTTTTAATAATGATCATAATTGTAGTTTGTCACTAACTTACAATAATGCGGTAGTAAAGTTAGATTTGTTTGAAAAACACTTGGTTTTGACAATAAAACAGTTAAATGAAAAAGAGTAAGTTCTGAGATAACTGAGCACCTGTGAACTTGTTACGCCAGTGTTAAAACTAATTCATTATGCATCGTTCATAACCCTGTAAACCAAGTCTTTGAACTGGCAATGTGTACTTATACTTACTGTTTACAGTCATGCTGATGTTGAACTCGTGTCATTTTTTTATGTGTTTGTGTTATTCAGAGAAGTGACTGAAGACACCAACAGCCGGGTGCGACGTAAAACTCTTCTGATGACTCCTTTCCACGGAACCTTCGTTTGCCATGGTTGAACCAGCCAGGAACCCAAGAAGCTTTCCCCGCCAACCACTCCAATTAACAGAGCCCCTCGGTCACGGCACTGCGTCCATTTTGCAGTGAAGCCTCTCTACACGTTGCCCTTGAGGTAGAACAACTGGCATCTTTGTAACAGTGCTAGCTCACCTCTATTTGGCACATGGCTCCTCTCGTGCTGTTTACATCTCACTCCCATTTCCACTGACACATACACCTGCACCTCCCTTCACGGAAGCATCTTCTACACTGTACAGCGAACCTGTATATAAAGCTTGACGCATGTTTTCCTAAACTCAGATTAAAATTGGATGATTTCCTAACGAAGATATTCACGCGTGCGTCACTATCACATGTATTATTATCATTATATCAAGCTATGGTATATACGAGGAGTATGGATGAAAGAGCCGATTGTATATTTTGTAAATGGTTGACATCGGATTCAGATACACTCACTAATGTACGAAAGATACTTCTTATCCTTCTATCCTACACCTTATCTAACTGATGTGTAGATCAAATACAGTACATTACTCAATCATTATTTAGCATAAGCAACATATCTGACACTGCAGCATGTTTCATCCATAGGATTTCAACAAAGGCGTCCCTGACTTTCTGTGTTGCTTGATTACGTGACGCCTTACTTGACTGCTGGAGGGAACGCTCAATTGTATTTTTCATCAGTTGTTTGTGAAATGTTGTGAAATTTCCCGTTGTTCAAATTGGCCCTCAAAGGTGATTTTGTTTTATTTATTTCAGTTGAAAAATTTTCCATGGCCTCTTATATTCTACTTAATTATTAGCATTATTTTTTACATTGTCCCTGTTATAGAAACTTTAAAGCACACCAAGAAGAGAATTACAAATGAAGAGTTATATACAGTTGATGGCAAGATTTGACATACACTGTGCAAAAGCACATTTCCTTTTTTTTTTTGTCTCACTGTCTGAAGTCAAATCAGATGAAACCTCTCCTGTTTCAGGTCAGTCAGGATCATCAAAATTATTATTATTATTTTGTTAAATGCCACAATCCTGAGTGAATTCCATATTTTCTTTGAGGTCAAAACTTTACATACACAAAATACTATGTATTTAAAGAACACGGGGAAGCCCAGATGATGAGGACATGGCTTTGGAAGCTCCTAATATGTTAACAGAGAACATGTGGGTTAATTGACAGAAGACCTGCGGATGTATTTTAAACAACACCTCAAACAGAAGAAGAGAAGCTAGAAAATCAGAGAAAGAATCCTGGAGCACCACAAATCTGGCTTATCCTTGGGTGCAATTTCCATATGCTTGAAGTTGCCATGTTCATCTGTTCAATTACAAGCAAGTATAAAAATCATGGGAATGTCCAGCCTTGCACCGCTCAGAAAGGAGATGGGATCTGTTTCTCAGAGATGAACATGTTTTTGTCCGAAATGTGCAAATCAACCCCACAACAAATGAATGGATGAAGCTCGCAAGAAAATGTCATTAGCCACTGACCGGGAATGAAGCCATAGCTCCTAAAGAAACCTAAAAAGAAAGATTAGTTTTCTGAAACCCACCAAGGAAAAGATATTAACTACCAACCAATTACGAAGTGTGGAGGTGGCAGCATCATGGAACTGGAGCGCTTCATAAAATAGACGCCATCACGAAGAAAGAACATGACAAAGACATATCAGCCAGGAAGCTAAAACCTAGGTGCAAATGGCTTTTCCCTTTTGTGGGCAGATCTGCAAAGGCGTTTGCCAACAAGGCAGCCGACAAACCTGATTCAATTACACCGGTTCTGTCTGGAGGAATGGGCCAGGATTCTAGCGGAGTACTGTCGGAAGTTTGTGGAAGGTTAACCCAAGTCATGTTGTTCAAAGGAAATGCTACTCGATACTAAGCAAATGTATATAAAATTTTGACCTCAATGGAAATAATATAAAATTCTCTAGGAAATTATTTCTCATTTTTATGACATTTAACATTTACATAATTTTGGTGATCCTTTCTGATCTAAAACAGGAGAGGTTTAGTCAGTGGAGACAACAAAATGAAATGTCTTTTGCACGATATATGTAAACATTTGGCTTCTACTGAAAATGTCAATCTGATGTCTGCTCAATACCAGGTTTTCTTACATTTGTGTCATCGTTCCCTCAATTTATATTTTATCCAGAGTGCTTTTCTCATTATGAAAATCGTGAATTGTTAATTTATTGTGTATGATAAAGCATATGTTTTTAAAATTTAAAAAAAGTGCAAATCTAGGATTTACTTCCAAATTCCACTTGTTGTGTTTCACTGGGGGGAAAAAAGTAACCTGGTAAGTACACACAAAAAAAAAAGACTGGTCAAAACAGCATTTATTAAAAGTTAAACAAGACATTGTAAAAAAGATATGGAACTTTTTTGTGTTGTAACATTGCTTTTATCATAAGCTGTATTGTCATGGATGAGTGGAAAAAGGAAAGAACATATAACTTGTACAATAAACCAAAACTTTTAATGCAGACTGAATATCTGCTGCTCATTTTACGACTATAAGATCAATGAACATTGTTCGCTGAAAAAAAAAAAAACAGGTAGTAAAGCAAAAGAGGAACAAACTTAAAGTTTCAGCTTTGAAATTGTCCAACTTCACACTATTTCCGGTCATATTGCACAAAATTTCAAATTTTTTCTAAATTACAGTTACAGAATTCAACTTTCAGTTACAAAAAAAAACATTTAAAACCGTACTAATAAAAACAAAATTTGATTTTGGCCTCAATGCACATCACATTAGTATAAAGATTTCATTGTATGGCCCAGAGGTGACTTAGTCCTTCAAATGGGCTAAATATTTTACCATTAAAGGTTATTTGGCTTCATGTCCATTTTATGATTCATTTGATTAATTTTTGGTCTCATAAGCCTGACATTTCTGAACCAGACATGCTAACTACTACTAGCTCATTAATGGTAAAGAAATAGTCACCCGGCTTTATTCACCATGTGTTTAAAGAGACTGGATCAAAGTATGGCTTTAAGATTTCTAAAAAGCTGACTGCATCAAAATACCGACTTGTTTCTATCCGGATTACGTCGTCACCGCCACTTTTTAAGTATTTCCTGGTGACTTTCAAAAATAGTCTACTAGCCCATTAACCAGGTGGACAATAAATGCTTTGTATTGTTACGTGCGCAGCATTTGTGTTTCATCGAGCGCGAGCAGAGAAGCAGCGCATGTACTCAGTGAGCCAAGGGTCAAACTCGGGCTGAACCGTCTTTTTGGCTTTGTCGATATCAGCCGACTTGGTTCTGCGCCGCTCGCCTCGCCAAGTCTGGACCTGCCGCTCTGCCTCCCGTCTGGATTTTGCCCTTAAAGCGGACGCATGGATCTACGAGGAACAGAAAAGGGCCAAATTCGGCATTTCTTGTCATACAGTGGAAAGTCATTTGAGCATTTATTCAATAGCACTAATATCCAGCTTGACATCAATTTAGTAGTAATCTTTTTGTCTTCACTAGTTCCACAATTCGGAGCACAGGTAGAATGACTAAGGCACAGAAGGAGGACTGTATCTTACAAATAACTGACATTTCTGTACACGAGTAAGGTTAGCTTTGGCATACTAGTAGAACAACTACATATTTGTAGTTGTAAAGGCAAAATATCCCATTTATAATGTTTTTTTTTCCACCAGTGTATGACGTTTCTTTCAACTCTTTCTCCTCACTAGAAGGACAACTTCAGCATACGATTAGGACAACTACGTTACTAATGGGTCGAACAAATGTCAACAAGTACCTTTATTTCTGGACTGTAAGCCGCACCTGATTATAAGACTCACCGAGGACATTTTTAAAGGAAAAACCATTTTGCACAGACACAAGCCGCACCTGTCTGCATTTTCCATGAGGAGGGTAGGTTCATGCTAATTTTTTTCATGCACAAAGCGTGAAGTTACATTAAACCTGCGTCTTCCTCGGCACATATATTCCACCTGTCTCACTCTTGCCTTTTCTGCTCGAGCGCCCCTGGTGGCCGTTAGAAAAAAAAAATGCAATAATTAGCCGCATTATTGCATAAGCCGCAGGGTTGAAAGAGTGTGACAAAAGTCGCAGCTTATAGTCTGGAAATTACGTTATACAGTTCTGCCTCACTAGTAGTATGTAGTTGTACTACCAGAAATGTCATACAACAGTGGAAAAAGTTACCAGTATACACTTAGTCCTCACTAATAGGGAAATTTTGACATACTAATAAAACAACTATATTTGACTAGTGAGGCAAAACTATATACTAGTTGACAACAGTGTGCTACTAATACAACTAGTAAAGCACTAACTGTTCACTCATAGTGTGTTATTCACCCCACTAGCGAAGCACTGGCTATCTAGTGCTTCACAAGTAGATTGAGTACAAGTAAAGCAAATTAAGTGAAGCAAATTCATTTGTATAGCGCATTTCATACACGAGGTAACTCATTGTGCTTTACATGATAAACGGAATTTGAAAACAAAGAGCAAAAACATTTAAAACGGGATAAAAAAAACAATAAAAACTAGTTTAGTAGCCCACAGAGCAGAGTGCAGAGAGCAGCTGTGCACAGTCAACTAGTGCACAGCTGCACTGTGTAACATTCCTGCACACGAGTAGGTCATCTAGCTAGTCCAGTGTTTTTCAACCTTTTTTGAGCCACGGCACATTTTTTACATTGGAAAGATTTTGTGGCACACTACTAACCAAAAATGTTACAAAATGACACTCTGTATAGTATATTTAATTACAATATAATTTCTCAATTTATTTATACTCAGTCAGTGTGAAATCTGGGCCTGTTTAGATGAACACAAAGCCGATATCCTGGCCGGAATAGAAGAAAGACACACACAAAGCTCTTCTTCAACAGCTCTCAGTCTCTCTCTGTTTTTAGTTTTTATAGCAGTTAGGCTTGAAAAGCTCAGCTCACACAGATATGTTGTGGAAAATGGGAGCAATGTCAGAACAGCTTTGTTGGCCAGAATGGGGAACTCCTTGGCAGCAGTCAACCAAAAACTGTCCAAAGGAAGATCAGCAAATCTTAGTTTTAAACCACGATCCTCTTTCAGTTCAGTTAGTTCCTCCTGCTCTTGTAAAGTCATGTCCTTTCTAACAACTGATGCCGAGCTGTATGGGTCCCTAACCCAGTCAAAGCATTCAGTGGAGGCTGAAGAGAAATAAAATGACAACTTCTCCTCAAGACTTTTCAAATGTTTCTCTATTACCTCAGACAGTGCAGCAGTGTTGCTTTGCCATTTGTCTGTGAGTGGGAACATCTCCAGGTTGGCACGTTGCACATGTTGTTGCCAGAGGTGCACCTTTAAACGGAATCCATTTATTTTATCTGTGCTTGTAAGCAGGTTTTCATTTCGGCCCTGCATCCTTGTGTTCAGTTCATTAAGATGATGAAATATATCAGTCAGGTATGCCAGCTTTGCACACCACTGATCACTTGCAAACATATTTGAGTAATCAGACCTCTCATTTGTCAGAAACATTTTAAGTTCCTCTCGCAGCTCATACACACGGATCAACACCTTACCGCGCGACAACCATCGGACCTCCGTATGGAGCAATAAGGCTTTATGCTCCGCTCCCATTTCCTCACACAGAGATGCAAATAAACGGCTTTTCAGAGGTCGTGTCTTTACAAAGTTCACTATGCGCACCACATCGTCCAACACAGGAACCAGTTCTGCTGGTAAAGTCTTAGCAACGAGGGCCTCACGGTGCAAACAACAGTGCGTAACAATCAGATCTGGGTTTCTTTCCTTCACTCTACTCACGAAGCCTTTGGTGCGCCCGACCATTGCTGCAGCTCCATCAGTGCACACACTTGTGCAGTTTTCCCACGTAAGTCCTCCCTGGTCAAGATATTCCGATGTGACCCGAAAAATTTCCTCTCCAGTTGTTTTTTCTGGCAGTGCCTTACAAAATAGGAAGTTTTCTCTAATGGCATCTCCATCCACAAAACGCACATTGGCCAAAAGCTGAGAATGTCCACTAATATCCGTAGACTCGTCAACTTGCAACCCAAATTTCCTACTGATGCGTATCTTTTCCAAAACATGGCTTTTGATGTCTTAGACATGTCATCAATACGCCTGGCAATTGTGTTATCAGAGAGCGGGACTTTAGCTATGTCTTTAACCGCGTGAGGGCCGAGCATCTCGTTGACAATGGGTTTACAGGCAGGTAGTATTAATGCCTCTGCCACAGTGTGCGGCTTTTTTGATTTAGCAACAAGTTCGAACAAAACAAGCGAACAAAATAGTCTATTGGCTTGTTTTGAAGCGACAGGTATTTCGTTTGGAGATGCGTTTAAGCTTGCTTGGCACCATGGCGCTGTTGGATAGCTTCTCGCCACACACCAGGCATAACGGAATAGGTGTCGTCTCATCCCCGGTGAAAGTAAATCCAAACGAAAGATAGCTTTCACTATATTGCCTTGAGCTCACCGTCTTTGCTTTCTTTTTCCCACCACTCATACTAGGGCCTTCATCCGGGTCACAATCTTGTCCAGGGCCCAGTTCGGAGTTTGCAGTTGTCCTTTTTAAAAACTTCTCCATGACTGTCACCACGGCCTCTCAGGTGCATCACTAATTCTCTTGGAGGAACGAGGCAATCAGCTACGTGTTGCCACACGGACAAATATTACATTACTCTGCCAGCCTTTACAGCACGGACACTGGACAATGACATAATATTTGCAGAAAATTATTAATAAATGTTAATTTAAAAAAAAAAAGTGATATTGGATAATTTCTCACAGCACACCTGACGATCTCTCACAGCACATTAGTGTGCCGCGGCACAGTGGTTGAAAATCACTGAGCTAGTCACATGTAACTGCCCTACTAGTGAGGACAAATAACCTACATTAATGTCATAGTGATTTTTTTTTCCACTAGTAGGCTAAGAAAATATCACTAAGTAGGACCAGTTTTGCATACTAGTAGCACAATTACATGTTACCATTTGGGAAAAACTGTACACTACTACTACAAGTAGTTCACATTTAACATTTTACTAGTAGAATTAGTCAACGACCAGCACTTCACTGGTAGTGCTAGTTGGAAACTAGTACTAGTACATAATTTTGCCTTATTAGTTGTCCTACCACTGTAAAATGGCATAATTGTCCTACTAGTCATGTCATCATGCTGACACATTCATTTTTTTCTTCTACTACATTAGAGTATTGTATGATATTTCTCCATTTTTTGTGAAGACAGTCTACTAGTAAATTGATTTGAAATTTCTTTGCACTTGGAAAATTTATCGAACGTTAATTATAACCTCAAACAATATTTAGTTTTGGTTTGAAGCTATGAAATTGGACCTCTGTTCCTCTTATTGTATGAACAACTTGCTCTGAGCCAGATGTCGACAAAGCAAGACGTCTGCGGTTGGGAGCGTTGCGGACCTTAGGCTGGATATCAAAGATGTCAAAATGAATGAATGACTAAAGAAAGAAATGGATTACCTGATCGGTCGAAGCAGCAGGTCGGACGTTGTGCGTCTTTCTGCCCGCGATGTCCGCATCCTTCTCACCAGAAGCATACAGCGCAAAAGGATGTTTGCCGTCCTCAGTGGGGCGTCGCGCCAGTGCCGGTTTGACCCGTCGGCCCCGCGTAAGCTTGGAAAGCCTCTGTGGCTTCGTCTGCTGCGTCTGTGAACCTGCAGGTTCTTTTTCTTGGTCAGGTTTAGACACTTAACATAAAAAAAACAGGACAGAAGTAAGTTTAGTTAAAAAAAAAAAAAAGGCCACATTTTGAGTCAATTGTCTTTGGTGAAAGGGTTTCCCTCATAACTTCATTGGGATTTTTCTTGTCATTTTATTTCCGGACTGGACATATCCATTCAAACAAAAATTAACTCAAATTCTGGCCAGGCTATAAATCATTTTAAGTGTTTTTTTTTTTTCTTCACCCTCCCCCCCCATTGTTATTGTGGGGCGACACGGTGGATCAGCTAGTAAAGCGTTGGCCTAACAGTTCTGAGGACCACGGTTCGATCTCAGCCCCGCCTGTATGGAGTTTGCGTGTTCTCCCCATGCCTGTGTGAGTTTTCTCCGGACACTCTGGTTTCCTCCCACATCCCAAAAACATGCAACAGTAATTGGACACTCTAAATTGCCCCTAGGTATGATTGTGAGTGCGACTGTTTGTCTCTATGTGCCCTGTGATTGGCTGGCAACCAGTTCAGGGTGTCCCCCCGCTTCCTGCCCATTGACAGCTGGGATAGGTTCCAGCACTCCCTGCGACCCTCGTGAGGATAAGCACCAAAGAAAATGAATGGATGGATGTTATTGTGGTGTCAGTTTTCAGCGGTGTACAAATGCACTCAATCACACTGGGAGCTGTTTATAGTACAGTATTCTGGTTAAATCACCACACCACACGCCATGGGGTGAAATATTAAAAATAATTAACGGTATGATGTAAGGCAGGTCAGCACCACTAAAATCCCAAGCAAAATAACAAACGTATGCATACATCTCAGACAGTCTCAATTTAAAAAAAAAAAAAAGTTTTTTTTTCTAGATATTGGTGTCATAATGTTGTGTGGGTCACAAATGAGCATGTGATCCCTTTAATACCCGCTTGTGGTTCCTTGCGAGTGACACTTTTATGTTTACTGTCACTCTCCTCTCCTCGCTCCTTCTCTGGTACACATGACTCTCTTTCTCCTTGCGGAACCCGATCTAGCAGAAAAGACCAACAATTTAAGAATGCATACATCGACGACAACCATCCATCCCTCTTTGAAGGTTTCAATCCCAATATTACCATGATCGTACATCTCCAGGACCGGAAGTCTTGGTACATCAGTCACAGCCCCCTGGCACTCTTCCATCTGGGTCACTGCGGGGTCATCACCTTTGCCACAACACCAAGCTTGACTCTGGCGGGCCTCAGGTGAATTTCCTCCTGAATCTGAGTCGCTGTCAGATCCGCTCCAGAACCAGGGGTTGTGTGATTGCTCCAGGAGTCTGCGGCCCAGCCTGTAATTCAGCAACTCTTCGTAACATTTCGCGTAGGTCTCCCATTTGGGGTCTTTAAATTTCTTCATGTACTCCGAGCGGATCCTCTTCGTCACCATCTTCTTCCCCTGCCCCGACAGACTGTCGAGCAATCAGTCACGCGCGACTCCTTCAGATTCCTCCCTGTGTGAATTGTGCTTTTAAAATAGAAAGCAGAGTTCGTCTTATTATTAGTGCGGCTGTCGGTCAGTCGAGCTTTGTACCCATTTATTTAAACGAAAACAGTTGGGAAGCTTTCAACCAATAAAGAAGCAGTTCCAGATATAGGCCCCGCCTACTTCCGTCTTTGACCGCCAGTCTAAAAATATTAAACGTCTTACCCAGAGAAAGAATTGAAAAAACAAAATCATACAATGTGTGAATATTAGAAGAAACAACATCATAGAATTATTGTACATTTTTAACAAATATATCAGAAAATAACATGACAGGCGACGTGTCGCGAGTGAATAACGTAACAACCACCTCCTCTGATTGGCTACATAGATTTAAATGGACATCTAAGATATTATTCCACAAAACATTTTTTATACTGGAACACATCACTACAGGCAAAACATGCGCCAAACAGGGAGAACTGAATGTGGATGCGAAACTGTGTGTCTACAATTCGCCTAAAATTGGGTGTTCGTGCTATTTATAGACATCTCAGCGCAGATTATCACCTGACCACATACGCAAAAAAATAATAATAATAATAAAAGATATAGCTTAGTAGCTTCCAGTCTCTTTGAGAGCGTATTATTATTTCTGGCAGCACCCAAGAACATTACAGTAGAAAATACGACTGGCTGTGATTAAATCGGTGCAGGGTTGGTTATACTTACACCACGGTCGGGTTTCACGGAAGCAGGGGACAGATGGCGTCCATGAGGATCCCGCCTGCTTGGAACGCTCCTCCCTGGTACCGCCCAGTCGGAGATGTCCCTTCCAAAAGCCAAACGCACCCCAGCAGAAGCAGCAACAGGTGAGGGAGGTGTGCCACTGTCAGCCGTGCATATGGCCAGACCAGCGATCATGATTTAGGGTGGTAGAAATAAAGCAGACTAAGCACAGTGCTTACATGCAACTGTTAGCTTTGGTGCTCGTCCAAGCGTTGAGTGTAAATGCAACAACAACAAAAACCTGTACAACAACTGCTACCTACTTCCTGGCTACAATATAAAGGTTAATTTGTGCACATTACGTGTCCCAATCTATACATAGTGAAAACCTTTAAATTATTGTAATATTTGTAAATTTTACAAAATTATGTCGGTCTAATGCTGACCTTCCCTTTCAATGTTTGCATGCATCCCCAGTCAAAGTAATTTTCCTTCCATCCATTTTCTTTGCGGCTTATCCTCATAAGGGTCGTGGGGAGTGCTAGAGCCTATCCCAGCTGTCAACGGGCAGGAGGCGGGGTACACCCTGAACTGGTTGCCAGCCAATTGCAGGGCACATAGAGACAAACAGCCGCACACCTAGGGGCAATTTAGAGTGTCAAATTAATGTTGCATGTTTTTGGTATGTGGGAGGAAACCAGAGTGCCCGGAAAAAAACCCACGCATTCATGAGGAAACATACAAACTCCACACAGACAGGGCTGGGATTGAACTTGATTCCTTAGAACTGTGAGGCCAATGCTTTACTAGCTGACCCACTGTGCCTCAAAGTAATTACGCATACATATATCAGTCCAACAATAGCTGCATACTACTACTACTACTAATAATAATAATACTGTTTTATCCAATTATTACTGCTTATCCAATCGTGGGTTGCGAGGAGTGCCCTATCCCAGCTGTCACCAGGCAGGAGGCGGGGTACACCCTGAACTGGTTGCCATCCAATCGCAGGGCACATGGAGACAAACAGCAACTACAACATACTGTATAAACAAACAACCCTTTCTACTCACATTCACACCGACGGGCAATTTGCAGTCTTCAATAAACTCACCGTGCATGTTTTTAGGACGTGGGAGGAAAGCGGCGAACCCAGAGAAAAGCCACGCAGCTCGGGGAGAACATGCAAAATCCACACAGCATGAGGCGGGATTTGAACTTGGGTCCTCGGAACTGTGAGGCCAGCGCTTTACCAGCTGATCCAAAGTGTCTCCACTGTGCTACTATGTCAAGTCAATTGAGACAGGAAGGTACCTGCTCCCAACTAGTAACATGGTGTGCATTCATGTCCAGGCACACTTGTGCAAATGCAAAAATAGAACAACTGCCTACTACTGGCATGGCTATAACAGAACGCTTTGAACTAGGCTGCTCTACCGTACATCATTCCTACTACAGTACAGTATTTACTTACTGTTTCACAATGTCAAAAGTTAATTAACGGTAAAATTACAGGTGGCCCTTATATAGTGTACATCCCTCTGTTGACTAATATGCGTGTGTGCGAGTGTGTGTTTCCTAACTTTGATTCAGCCAAGGTAAATATTTTGCATTAGAACAAACTTATGGCGTACCCCCAACACACAAAAAAAGCATTTGTACTGAGAAAATGTTTACCCACAAATGTATTTAATGTAAAATCTGAGCCGCTTTAGTTGAAGTAGCATGTTGGACAACTGGTTAGCACATTTGCCTCACACTTCTGAAGACTGGGGTTTAAATCCTGCCTCGTTCTGTGTGGATTTTGTATGTTCTCCACGTGCCTGTGTGGCACATTGTGTTTGGAGTGAAATGGCGAAGACATTAATAACATGCACGGTTATAAACATTATTATTTTTAGCCATTGGCCATTTTTTGGGCAATATATATATACATGGCTTTTCTCTGGGTTCGCCGCTTTCCTCCCACGACATAAAAACATGCACAGTAAGTTCATTGAAGACTGCCAAGGCTGCAAATTGCCCGTAGGTGTGAATGTGAGTAGAAATGGTTGTTTATAAGTACCCTGTGATTGGTTAGTAATCAGTTCAGGGTGTACCCCTCCTCCTGCCCGAAGATAGCTGGGCTCGGCTCCAGCACTCCCGCGACCCTTGTGAGGATAAGTGCCTCATAAAATTCATGGATGGCTCACTTTACACACCCCAGTGAGTCCATCCAATCAAAGCTGTAGCTAAGATTGCGCGCTTTATAAGGAGTACACGATTGGTGGGTGGCCCCGCTGTGGTCCTACAGATTCTCTTTTGGTCTAAAGACGGCCCAGGTCCGCTCACAGTGTCATGCAGGACTCAAGGTGTCGAGTGTCCATCATCCAGTCAGAGCCCAAAACGGACCTTGACCGCGCTTCTGCTGTCTGGGCAGATTTTTGGCGAGTCAGACTCGGAAGGAGGGAAGGACTCGCCTTTCACTGGACCCTGCCACCCGACCGGAGTGTGGTAGCAATGGAAGAGAGACCCCCTCCTCTGCCTTGCTATGATGGATAACACCCAGTCATCCCCTTCTCAGTGCATTTTTTAATTTTCTCAACCCTTTTGACCCTTGGTGAATATTTTCTAGAGTGACTATCATTATATTTACCTTGTCATCTGTATGAAAATAATAAAGCAAGGTCAAAAGTACCAAATAATGGACTTTAATAAATTATTTATATGTATGTACACTTACATTCACATGTGTTGGGCAACATGTTGTTGTTGTTATTTTTTTATTAAAGTTTTTATAGGGTTGGATGCATGGTTCAGTGGTGTTTTTTTTTTTTTTTTCACAGCCTTTCTCCGTACAACACAGGCAACAGACAGCTACAAAACATGTACATTTGTTGAAAGAATGCACGTGTAAGGAGGTCAACAGCACAGACAGGCAGTCCATTGACAGCAGAGTGTTGCCGCGCCGCAGAGGTCGAGTCTCCTGCTTCTCGCCCCCTCCCGTTCGATTCCCCAAAACCCGGCGGCGGAGAGGACGGAGAAGCCAGGGGGCAGATGAGGGACTTAGAAGCACTTCCTGTGGACGATGCTGGGGCCCGCCTCATCGTACTCCTGCTTGGAGATCCACATCTGCTGGAAGGTGGACAGGGAAGCCAGGATGGAGCCGCCGATCCAGACGGAGTACTTCCTCTCGGGAGGTGCGATGATCTGGGCGGAGGAGAGGGTGGGAGAGAACCAGTTTTTAACAGGTCGGCGTCGAATGCTCATCAGTACCATTAAATTTATGGCACCGAAGTGCTTGGGCCCAAAAGTGAAAATTTTTCACAGTGCCACAAATCCCTCACTCTTGTAGTTCTTTGTATGTTGCATTCTGTACATAAACAATAATCTACAATATACATAATACAATGTATGGGTAGTCATGGATAATAATTTCTGCCTAAAATTATGAAGACTCCACGAGTTGAGGAAGTTCCCCACCAGAAAAGGGTGTTTTTCTTTTGGTAATTAAAAAAAAACAAACATTACTTACTTAACAGCGTTGAATAATTAAATTGTGACATAAAGTATCTATCCACAAACCTGTCACTCTTGTTTATGGACTATACTAATTGTTTAGAACAGAAATTCTCGTCTGGTTCCATGTACAACAGGTGATACTTGGGCTCCCTTTCGTGATATGCGACACAATTATTGAATTGAAAATAAAATCAATTTGAAAGATGATGTCCAATCAAAATATATGATCAAAAAGCGACTGCCGGAGACAAATTCCATGTGTGTTGTTACATACTTGGCCATTAAAGCTGATTCTGATTCTGAGCGATGCATAGTCTGAACTTAAAAATATTTTTTCATTTCATGTAAAGAATTATTTTTACTTTTCAAGTACAGCATATATATTTTAAGTACAGTTTATTTGCATTTATTTTGAAATTTCCACACTTTTGCAGTTACTCTGTAATGATTATTTTTAAATGTTTATTTGAGTAGGCAGCACAGTGGAAAAAGCTGGAAAGCGTTGGCCTCACAGTTCTGAGGTCCCGGGTTCAATCCCTGGCCCCGCCTGTGTGGAGTCTGCATGCTCTCCCCGTGGGTGCGGGGGTTTTTCTCCGGACATCCCAAAAACATGCGACATTAATTGGACACTCTAAATTGCCCCTAGGTGTGATTGTGGCTGTCTTTATGTGCCTTGTGATTGGCCGGCAACCAGTTCAGGGTGTACCCCGCCTCCTGCCCGTTGACAGCTGGGATAGGCTCCAGCACTCCCTGCGACCCTTGTGAGAATAAGCGGCTAAGAAAATGGATGGATGGATGTTTATTTGAGTATAATTATTTAACCATCTGCATTACTGTACTTTTTAATTAAATGCTTATCTAAGTATAGTTGTATTTATTTTCCTGCATCTAAGCACAGTGTCAACGTTCAAATAATAATTGTACCTTGATCTTCATGGTGCTGGGGGCCAGGGCAGTGATCTCCTTCTGCATACGGTCAGCAATACCAGGGTACATGGTGGTACCACCGGACAGCACATTGTTGGCGTACAGGTCCTTACGGATGTCAATGTCGCACTTCATGATGCTGTTGTAGGCGGTCTCATGGATACCGGCAGATTCCATACCTGTGGAGGTAACGAGGACAAGTGTGAGGACCGAGGAGGGTCTACGTTCGGGGGAGGGGGGCGTCCTCCGCAGAAAACGTACCAATGAAGGAAGGCTGGAAGAGGGTCTCGGGGCAACGGAACCTCTCGTTACCGATGGTGATGACCTGACCGTCGGGGAGCTCGTAGCTCTTCTCCAGGGAGGAGGAGGAGGCAGCCGTGGCCATCTCGTTCTCGAAGTCCAGAGCCACGTAGCACAGCTTCTCTTTGATGTCACGCACGATCTCACGCTCGGCTGCGGAGTGAGCAAAGACGGCGAGTTTTGGTCACATTTTGGGGAGAAATAACACGTAATCGGGCTATGCCACAGCGCCACCGTGAGGCCGTCATCGTCACACACACGTTATCGCCGTATTATTATTATTATTATTATTATTTGTTCACGCTTCTCACCGGTGGTGACGAAAGAGTAGCCACGCTCGGTCAGGATCTTCATCAGGTAGTCGGTCAGATCGCGACCAGCCAAGTCCAGACGCATGATGGCGTGGGGCAGAGCGTAACCCTCGTAGACGGGGACGTTGTGGGTCACACCGTCGCCAGCGTCCAGCACAATACCTACAAGGAGGAACAGGGCGCAAATAGTGGAGTTTAGAAATAAGGACGCAAGTGTGAGTCGCACAACACATGCGTAAAAAGTCGTGCGTAAAATGCGCTGATCAACGCAGCGTCTTTTTCTTTGACATGTAAATGTAAATTTAACATGCGTATCAATTAAATAGTGTAATAGATGACTGTGTGTTGCTCATTATTTATGGTGTCGTCGGTCTCACCGGTGGTACGGCCGGAGGCGTAGAGGGACAGCACAGCCTGGATGGCAACATACATGGCAGGGACGTTGAAGGTCTCAAACATGATCTGGGTCATCTTCTCCCTGTTGGCCTTGGGGTTGAGGGGGGCCTCGGTGAGCAGGGTGGGGTGCTCCTCGGGGGCCACTCTCAGCTCGTTGTAGAAGGTGTGGTGCCAGATCTTCTCCATGTCGTCCCAGTTGGTGATGATGCCATGCTCGATGGGGTACTTGAGGGTCAGGATACCTCTCTTGCTCTGGGCCTCGTCGCCGACGTAGGAGTCCTTCTGACCCATACCGACCATGACACCCTGAACGTGGGGGGAGAAGAATTGGGTTAGGATAACAGACATCTGCACGCGCCATGGAGGCAAAACGACCTTGCTCTTTAATGGGTTCCTCTACCCTGTTGCGCATGGTGATCATTGCGCAAACGTTGCCAAATACTGTAACGACGCAGGTCACCTCACATGGGACTAATTATATCTCAAGGAGGCGCACCAATAAAGGATAAAATGACTTTACACCCAGCTGGCCTCACGTTACAGTACGAGGTACCGCATGCTCCAAAATAAGCGAGACATTTATGTGATACACTCATGCATAAAAACAATGTCGTCACTGTGAGGGGAAAATGATGTACGATGTGTTTAACCAACATTAGTCAATATGAAAGGAAATTGCTGGCGACGATAAGAATATCAAAACAAAATTCCCCAACTTTTCTTGAGTACATGTATTTTTTTTCATTTAAACATTTTCAAAAATATGATTTTTATACATCATTTTACATAAAAAAATCATTTTCATAATTTCGCCAATCATTTTATATTTAAAAAAAAGGTCTATGGGACAACACCATTATTTAATTAGCTTGATTCTTTCATTCCTGATTGGCTAGGATGAGTCACGTGGTTATTACTTCCTCGCTGGGGTCTTGTCAACTTTACTCTAATTTCTCTAATCGCCAGATGTCCGTAATTAATATTAACATAACATTAATTATTGAATTGTGAACCTTTTCCTCTACATTCCAAACGGTTACCTATCGTATGTATGGGTGGTTATGAGGGCTCGGTCCGTGCTTACCTGGTGACGGGGGCGGCCCACGATGGAGGGGAACACCGCCCTGGGGGCGTCGTCTCCGGCGAAGCCAGCCTTCACGAGGCCGGAGCCGTTGTCGCACACGAGGGCGGTAGTCTCGTCGTCGTCACACATGGTGGCTTCTTCTGCCGAAAAACGCTCATTAAGATAAGTCTTTACACATGAAATACAACTTGGTAATGAGTGTGATAATTTAGTTTGGGTTAAATGCTCGACATTACAAAAAACGTCGTGAAAACACCATAACGCAGACGTTTAGCCACTGCAAGCTAATTAACATGAACCTGAATTTTGACTTACGAAAGGGATTTTAGAATGAATTCACATATCTTTGTTAGTGTGGCAGTGTTTTTGACATCTTAGGGATAGAAGCTGATTTTGTTATCTGAAAAGCCTAATTTTTCGTTGCCTAAATAATATTTGGTACTAGATAGATTGTTGATATTCAGTTGAAGCATTATTATCTTATTTTGTTTTAAAACAAAAATAAGACTTTTTTTTTAGTAAAGAGATTTAGACAAGTAATGTAGATAAAATTGACCAAACTCAATTGAATTAGAAAACAGTACCTTATAGTTCCTAATAACTTGACACTGGATAGATTGCTAATGTTCGAAAAAAAAAAAAAAACATTATATATTTTTGGCTTTTAACACTAATAAAAAAGTTGAGAAACATTTAAGTGAGACTTGACTATTTTTTGGTGATAGACCGCTAAAACTATCGGGAAAATTAACAGTGGCGTGTCTAACGCCAACTATTAATTTTATCTGAATAGAATAGTCATCTGTCTATTTTTCTGTTTTGCTGATCCTGTTCAGAGTTGCAGGGAGCTGTCACCTATACCAGCTGATTTTGAGCAAAGAGAGGGTATGTACTAATTATTCATTTTAAAACAGCAAAATATATATAGCAAAATGTTTAATGACAAACTTTGCTGCAGGACTGATATTGGATGAACATGAGCAACCGTTCAAATAAAGCCACAAATGTTGCTATCATTATTTAGATCACTTTGACATTCAGCAATGGTGAGCGTAATTAGTAGATTTTGTTTTGACTTTTGGCTTGTCCTATCAGTTGTTGCCAGTCCAGTATGTAAATATAATTATACTTTTAAAAAGATTGAAAATTAAATGACCATACTATTTCCTTTTCCCTATACCGTTTGTTCCAGAGTGGTTCTATCCCAAATGTGTCCCCTAGTGTAGTGTACCCAATCCTGGATGTGTGGCTCTCTCAGGTCTCAGTCCCGGTGTTAGCACCTTACCTTATGAGAGTGTCTGCGGCTCGGAGAGAATGACCCAACCAGTGCTGCTGCTGAACCAGCTACGGTCCTTATCGCCGCCAGGTCAGTTTATATACACAACCTCGACCATTCACAAAGGTATCCATCCCGGCCCTCTGCCATATTTGGATGCTGCCGGAGCCTGGGGGCTAGGGAGGGGGAGTCGGGTTGGGGGGGTGTGTGGAGTGTGTGACGGCCATCCATCAGGTTTCAGGGGGCTCATGAGTGACAGCGCGGCGCGCCCCCCGCGACAAAGAGGAGCGCCTGCCATATTTGGATCTGTCGCTTTGACCTCCCGTAGAGGCTTGCGGGCACTCCTCAGGGCCGTATAAGGAGCACACGGAACCCTGGGGGTGCTGCTGCTGGTGGTGGCGGGGTGGGGTTTCCAAGGGGAGATGCCAGTTGCTACCAAGCAGGGTTAGAGACCTGCTGCTACTAGGCCTCATCCAGCCTTAAAATGGGAAAGTACTGCCCTCATCTCAACACATTTAGGCCTCAGGCCAAATGACTAGAAGGTCAATCCATTGGGTGAAAAACAACCAGGATTGTGGTTATGTCACATCAGTCGTATATCAAATACAAAAAAAATGTCTCAAATTGCACTTATTTGGTTTTGCTCGCTAGATACTACTGTAGATGGCATTAAATACATTTAGTGGACTTTAATGTGTATTTTCTGACGGCAAAAGTGCTATAGTACCTTTATTTTGGATTTTCCTTTTATTTTGCCACGCTTGTCTTGTACAAAATGACGTATTTTTTTAGCATGTGTTATATTCTTGTGTACTAGTCATTAATCGATAATGCTGCAGTCAATTACTAATTGTTTGTTCGTGGATGAACATGTGGACTAATGATTTACGGTATGCCGTAACGGGAATGTGTGGTCATTAACGTGTTCAAATCTTCTTGCCCCAGGTGCCAACATTAAATATATATGAGACTAATTAGATGAATAAGGAAGGGAACGTTATCAGTCTCCATCACATCCGGAGTGAGACAAATTACTGTAAACCTCTGCTGCACTCCATCTATTGCGTGCGTGTGTGTTACAAGGAAAGCTGCAAAGGGAATACCGTACAGTGTGTGCATGTGGTGCACACGTGTGTGTGTGTGTGTGTTGGCAGGTGTGAGTGCCGTATGAGGGGCCGTAAGGAGTGAAAGGGGAGCGGCCAAGGAGGTTAAAATAAACCCCAGGGACTTTGGAGGGAGGGTGAGTGCACACAGAAGCAAAATAGGACCAATCAGAGTTGGGCTAGTAAAGGATGGGAAAAAAGTATATTAAAAAAATGAGCAAAAGAAAAGCAAGATGTTTACATTGAGTGTCAAAACTCGCAGCAGTTCGGCTGTCAGTAAACAATTGAGGAGTGGGGGGGTGTCCAAATCCTTCTTTCACACTGTTTATTGCCATTCCCAGTTGAAGTTAACTGTCAAACTAAATACACAGACAATCTTATTTACCCATACCACATAACTTTCTTACAAAAGTCAGCTAGCTTAATGCTAACACACGATGCAAATGACCATACGCGGCCTACGGAAGCTTGCATTGATGTAGCCGTAATTATCAACCTTTTAACAATTTAAACAGGGTGGGCCAAAAGTAAGCTTAGTAATACTGGTTAAGTATGGATAATTAACTACACCACCAAACAGCTGATTGCCATAAGATAAAAAAAAAAAAAAAGAAGCGTCACTTATTCACTTCCAACGCTCCCTGTTACAAAGCATGTTTGGCATTGATAGCGTAAACAAAATGCACAAATCTAAAACGTTAAACAACTGTGAACCAACTTACAACACACGATTTAACAACACAAGCAGACTATAACAATCCTCGCACAGATATATTCTTTATCCTTCTGCGAAGAATGATTATTATTGTAGCTTAGTTTCGACTGTCTTTTTTCTACCTTCTATTAAAAAAAAACCCCAGTGAAGTGTGTCTGTGATATACAGGCCCCTGGTGGCCAACTCTTTACATTCTATTGC
This sequence comes from Syngnathoides biaculeatus, assembly GCF_019802595.1. Classification (NCBI taxonomy): domain Eukaryota; kingdom Metazoa; phylum Chordata; class Actinopteri; order Syngnathiformes; family Syngnathidae; genus Syngnathoides; species Syngnathoides biaculeatus. The sequence goes on from NC_084642.1 coordinate 12,259,236, forward strand.
TTTTGCCACATGTCAAACTCAAGGTTTGTGTGCCAAATCCCGACCACCACAACATTTTATGTTCCTCCAGCAAGGTAATCAGGTGCAACTTCCATGTTTTTTGCTAAAATCTTCACCAAAATTTCAAACAAGTTTTGATTACTAAACCCCTCTTTACAGTAACTTGAACAACAGCTGAACAAACTGTTATCATTGAGTTTTGATTTCAAAACTAGTTATCCATCAATTTGTTGTTGTTGTTATGTAATAATATGAGTTGTCAATGAAAGATTTATATGACTGAATGATCCTCTGAGAGAAACTAACTACAATCCGGGACCCAAGAAAATGAACCTGGATACTGTTACCGTATGTTTATAAACAATACTGTACGGTAACTTTTTTTCATTAAAAATATTACACATTTCGGGGGTGGTTGGAACAGATTCATGGCATTTTTGTTCATTTTCGTGGGTAATGATGATTTGAGAGATGAACAAGTGTCGAATTAAACTTCTATGTCAAGGCACCACTTGACCGTAAGATCTTTGAAGGACTTCAAATAGGAGATCATGTAAAGGGAAGTATAAGATGTTCCACACGAAAATTAAAATAAAACTATTCATCCTGAGCTGTGATTTGGTGGTGACTAGTTCAAGGTGTTAGCCCGCCACTTGCCCAGTATCAGCTGGGATAGGCTCCAGCGCCACCCCGTTCCTAGTGAAGGGTTAGCTGTGTGGAAAATTGATGGATATTCATCTTGAGTGATGGAGAAGGTGTTTACTGAAGTTGCCACATTTTTTCTTCTCTGGTTCTTTTCACCACAGTCATTATGCCTTTAGCTATGTACTAGTTTGTTAAAATCATCTTGGTAATTACACAATATAAATGGCACTTTTCCCCTTTTGTACTCCTAATTTTTACATGCAAAACTAAAAGATCTAAGATTTTTTTAATGTACATAAAAGGTGTATTTCTCTCAAATATTCTCAAATCTGTCCCAATTTGCTTTAGTGCATTTTGTCTTTGGGGAGCTAATTCACCATCTTCACAGGGGTGGCCTATCAATAATCTGATTGAAATTAGGTGGAATATCTCAGCAAAGGAGAATTTATAGAAAACTCTAAACTGTCCATTAGTGTGAATTGTTGTTTGTCTAAATATGCTTTATGATTGACAGTCCAGGGTGTACCCTGGCTAGCGCAGGAAGTCAGCTGAAAAAAGCTCCACCTCACCAGCGACCCTATTGAGGACAAGCAGTATGGAACATTTTACAGCTATTATTGGTTGAACTCCCGATTGGTAGACATTTGTCATGACTTCTGTTATAAAGGAAAATACAAGTGGATTTGTCTGTAAAAATAAATGGTTATTGGTGTATAGTTTATTAATATTCCAAGAAAAAGGAAGCCTGGAAAGTGCGGGGCAGAGTGGTGAAAAAAAATCGTCTGAGGATTTTTGGAAAGGAGGACGTGTGCAAAGAGGGAGACGCCTCCTTGGGTGCTTATTGAAAGTTGCGAGTGTACGTGAATAAATTGTGGGAGGAGAAAGGCAAGGGGCTGCGCTACTTTAACGCACTGGTCGTGTGCCATTTTCGACAAGCGCGCCTGGGAAAGGTCTAAAATGTAAATGGTCAGGCAGTTGTCGGGCCAGCCGTAGAGGGGAGGGAGGAGGTCAGAAGGGACAAGGGGGAGGAGAGACACACACACCAAGAGGGGGTGGAGGGATACGGGGAGGTAGAAGTGTGTCCATGTGTTTGCAGCAGGTGTCGGGGAGAAGAAGTGTTGTGTGTCAGTGGATGTGACGTTGCCAGTTGATGGACTTATTGGGTGTTTTTGTGATGTTTATTAGCCTGTAAACCCACGGGGACACGCAGCCAGGCAAAGAGAGAAAACAAGAGAGAAACAGTTGTTGGGGATACTGGCATTTCGCTCTACTTTGTAATCATTTTTGTTGTGGTAAGGATAGCATGTAGGAGGAAAGACATTCACCAATGGTCAGGAGGATTAAAAAGCAACACAAACTATATACTGGATTATTAAACATTTATTCTACTTCAGGTAATACTAATTGCGAAGAACCCTTTTTCGCAATGGATCTTTGTCTTCCGGTAGTTGGAATATTATTGTTCAGATGTCGTTAAACAGCTTTCAAAGTTCTAGTCGATTTGTGCACTTCAGTGATTCCCAACTAGCGTTCTGCAGGGGGAGAAAAAAAAAAGAGGGATAAAGATCACACGGAGACAGTCTGGGTGAATTGGGAGGTCGCTCCAGCACGCAGGAGTATTTTGAGCTGGCATGTTGTCAAGGTAAAGCAGCTACAAGTTGTCCAACCATAACTCTTGCCTCTTCTAGAGCACTAAACAAAGCAAACGTCGCAGGATCTTTGTTAATGTGCCGTTGAGCATCTTGGCCACTTTGAAGGGGAACTCTCATTGTTTAGATTTGAAATATAGCTTTAGTGACACAAGTTGTGCAATGTTTCTGACAGACCTCGTATGACATCAATATGAATTATACACCCCTGAAAATGGTACCCACGAAGAAATAGTTAAACAGCAAGTATCCAGTGAGGGCATCTCAATGTTATCATAAAAGCCAATTTGAGTAGCTCAATTCAAAAAGTGAGTTTTGTATATTATATAGATTCAATAAACAGGAGAAAATACTCTTTAGAAGGTGGATTCCTACCCAATTTCTCTATTAAAAATAACTTATTAATTTTTTTTTTTTGTTCCCTGTAAGCTATGTAATCAGGAAAATTGCGTGTAGTCATGCGTGTAGTCAGTCTCACGTTTTCAACTGAACAACTGAAACAAATTACATTTTCCATGATATACTCCATTGAGATCTACCTGTATATTTCACTCTCCAAAACCTCCATACACTGAAAAAAAAAAGTTCTAACATTTCATTTGTTTTTAAAATTATGTGGCTGCCCAGATCAAATACCATCTAAAAATATCTGTAATATTGCGAAAATGTAAATTATTCAAGTTGCTCTAACGGGTCGGCAAAGATGGGGAGCTGCAACACACTAGAATCCAGGAGGAGCTGCCATACACAAGTTCATCATCTCTTCACCAGACGACATACAAAACTCACGAGACAAACTTCACATTCACTGTAGTGCAGCACACTCTATAGCAAACATTGAGCTGTGCACTGTCAACACCCAGTAAAAACACAGCGATTTGTATTCGCCATGCTTGGATTACGGCAAGCACGCCACGAGGTGACGAGTTCATGCATTGCACGCACACGTTTCCGCCAAAAACTGAAACCACTTTATAAAAACGCCCAAACACAGCCATCAAATATACACATACTCTACTTTATTGTTTAACACAAAACTAGAATTTATCAAAACATGATTTAAAATGCAGGATAGAACATAAGAAACACCACATACATATAATAATGACACATTTTCAAGCACCGTCAATGTGAAAGTGAAGGTCATTTTCATTTTGAACTAAATTTTGAATTCGAAAGCATGAAGTCCAGTCATGAATTTTGCTATGCCACAAAAGATCTGCTACATAATATAAAATAAATAAACAATGTCTCCTAGCTCTGCATTTAGTGTAATCTTTATATGAGCACAAATTGTAAATAAAGTTGCATTTAAGCATCTAAAGTCCAATTTAAAAAGTTTGTAAGGAAATCCCCTTTAAAATTAAAATAATTTTATTCCTCTCTGTACAGTATTGTACACAATCTCAAACTAGTTAAGATTGAGCATGTGCCAAGTTTATATTCTGGTATCTATCAGACATTTGTTCTTTCACTAGCATGAACACAAGTGTTCTGGAATATGAGTTATGTAATTGATTAATCCAACATCTTTTTTTAAATTAACTGTAAACCCACCCTTGTAGTATTTGAACGCATCTACAAGCAAAATATTTAATGAGTTGCTCTTGATTCAAGTGAACGTATGATTGTCATGGGCTCAGAAAGAGAAACCAGAGGAAAGATAGCTTCTTAATGTAAAACGTTTTTTTTTTGTGACATTATTTTGAATGATATAAAACATTTTAGTCAGACACGTTTTTGAACATTCAGTTTGATGACGCTGACAGTTTAACAGAGAAAGGGATTGGTTGACCTTGGTGGTTCCATCACCACACATCTAGTATCTAATCATAACCAGTATTATTTGAACAAACTAGCACAGAGTCACTCGATAAATTCCAACCAGAAAAATCGTTGTCTGTTCTAAAACAAGTAAATCACTGTAGCAAAATAACTCATCTCAATGCAAATCCAGTTGGCACTTGTGTAATAATATAGAATTATACTAAGAGACAAGCATGTGTTTAGAGAATCAAATGTGATCATTAAAAAAGTGTTATTGTCCTTTTATTTCTCCACTAACACAATACCAATACCACATACTGATATAGCTGCTTCATTTTAACGATAAACACTAAAAGGGCTCTCTTTGTGAGCTTCAAGTTGAATTGTCTACCAGAAAAGAGAACATAAAAACACTTTTAGCAGTAATTGTTATACTGTTTTTTTTTTTTTTTTTTTTTTTTTTGGGGGGGGGGGGTTCTGAGAAATCATTGTTCTGTCTGAGAACAGTGTGCCGCTTGTATTAAAAAAAAAACAAAAAAAACATTTCCACTACACACAAATACATTGACATGTTATGTACCTGGATTATACATCCATGATGACAATGTTTTACAACCACAGGTGTCTCCAGTTCGAGAAGTGCCTCTTACCATTTTATCCCTTCAGAGGGGAATAACATTTTATTAAAGGTAGTAAATAGTCAGTACTTGTTCAGGTTCTTCATGGAGCCTCATCGCTTAGTGAAAGGACACTTGCAGCATTATCGCAGGCAGCCGGCATGAGGATGCTGTTGTTCACCCCAGCCATTAATCTCACCTCATTTCATCCTTGTTCTTTATCCACTTGACAAAAATTAGCTTAGGGCCCGTTTTTGCTCTTCCTGAAGAAAAGCTTGTTTCTCCATCAGTTTCCGGAACAGCCCCTGTCTGTTTCCCAGCAGCTCGGTATGCTGGCCACATTCGGCGACACGGCGCTGGTCCAGAACTGCAACTGCATTGGCGTTCTGGATGGTGGAGAGTCGGTGAGCGATAATGACCACCGTCCTCCCTGTTGATGAGAAGGAAATTATGACAAAGCGAGCATTCAAAGCAAGTTCTAAGACAGTTTTACAACATTTACGGACTTATAAGTAATGTCTTAAAATGATCTATATCTTCTTTATCTTTTTGAAGGACCACTACATTTGCAGAAAAACTGCACACAATGCTGAACAATAACATTAGCCCAATGCTTAATGCTAAATCCGCTTAGGGTGTCTAGCCTGGTCCACTCTTTATTAACATCTCAAGCAAGAGATTGTAGATCACTAAGGCATTAATATAAACGCTACTCTGTCAAAATAAGTTTGAAAATATTTTAAGCCCAAACATCATATTGCTACGGAAGCGTATTGCTGCCACACCAAAAAAAAACCAAAAACAAGGTCACTATCACATTATCACGTGATTTGTTTCATATTATAATGTGGTTAATTACACGTTATAATGTGAATCGTTTCACATTAGAATGTAGTTAATTACACATTATAATGTGAAACGTTTCACATTATAATGAATTGTTTCACATTATAATGTAGTAATTACACGTTATAAAGTGATTTGTTTCATGTTATAGCATAGATTTGTTTAACTTATTGTAGAAAATAAATAAATCTCACCCCTCTTAACCCTGCCCCCAAAAGACATTTAGTTCCGGTTTGGGTGGATGGAGACCTTTTAGAGTTATATATCAAACATATACATTCCTGTACATCAACCCAGGTCTTCTATAACACTGCTTCTTCAATACTAAAAAAATGATTTAAGACTGAAAAAGAAGATGCACGTTCATCCGGCTTCGCCGAATTGGCTCTGGCAGGGACCTGAACCAGACGTTATTGCTGCTGCCCACCCGAACCGGAAGTAATTGCCTTTTGGGGGGGTAAGGGTGACATTTATTTATTTATTATTTTCTACATTATAATGTGAAACGATTCACATCATAACATGTAATTAACCACATTATAACGTTATATGTTTCACATTATAATGTGGTAGTGACCTTTTTATATATTTTTTTTGGTGTGGCAGCAATATGCTTCTGTATATTGGGGATTTGAAAGGAAAGACAAAAATGGGATCCACCTTCCATGAGTCGCTCCAAAGCCTCCTGCACCAGGTACTCATTCTCGGCATCCAGTGCACTGAGGATGGGATATTATACAACTCATAAATACAGAAAATGCTTACAGAATAAAATGATCCCTTCACGATTAATGAAGGACAAATAATAAGTCAAAATAGTCTGTCCTTTGTCATACCTGGTGGCCTCATCCAAAAGCAAGATTTTAGGATTCTGATGACAGAGAGTACAAATTGAATGTACAAAGCGTCAACATTCCAATCATAAATTATTGCAAATAGCGCTCGTTTAATGCCAGGAGGAACAACTGTGCTATGGATTAATTGCTTGAAGGCGCTTTTTTATTGTGAGTTAGAAATCCAAGACAATTAAAGTCTGTCTGAAGCAATAATTAAGATTTCTCTACTGATCAGTTAAATGCTTTCATGCACGTTCAAGTCCCTTAGCATTGTGATTCGTAGCACAATAAGGGTGCTTCACTGACCTTCAGAAGAGCTCTTGCAATTGCTATCCTTTGCTTCTGACCACCTGGGATACAATCACAAAATTAGAAAATATTTATCCACCCACAGATGTCAACTACAATGTCCTACTGGCTCAGAATGCATTTTGCGTGTGGATGATATTAAAGAATTGCATGGTTGTACTATACAACAGTGGATATTAATTTTCGCATTTCAGTGTGCAGGTGAATGGATCAAAATGATGTTGCAGTACCCAAACTTGTGGTGAAGTTAAGTAAATTACTGTTTAATGAACCCTTCTGGTTGACAAATCTCATAAAATGCACATTTTGTCTTCATATACTATTGCAATTATTACACAGAATTGTGAGAACATGTATTTGCAATACACAATGTGAAGCACGTTTTTAAGGTTTGAACTTGGAAGAGTATGTGCTGTTTCATAAGGAATATAAATTCACAGGAATGAAAGTACCGAGGGAACAGATAGAACTCATCCAGTCATCCATTCATTTTCTACAGCAGATAACCTACGGAATAGAAAATGAGGAAATTGGCGTTCATAGTGTTCTAATATATGAACTAAAGCGGCAGGTCGTTTTATTGTTCTTGGGCTCCTTGTACAGTCGTGAAGTTTAAATTTTACTTTCATGTCATTGTGCATGATAAAGACAGTAAGAGAAGAATCACTTTTTTTCACAGTGGTTATCCTCTTCTGCATCCTGGTTATGCTGAAGTTCTTCTCATACGACTTTGGGCAAAATGTGGGATACAACATGGACTGTTTTCAGGCGATTATGTTTTTCAGCTGATATAAGGATCGTTTTAGGAATTGATTTTATACGACTGTTGAAATTCTGGTCAGAACAGGGAGAAAATGCAAACTCCATCAGATCTGACCTGAGATTTGAAACCCAGATACTCACAATTGTTAATCAGACATATTAATCACTCCATAGAACACAAGGAAGCAGTGGGTGTTAGAGAGGAAGATGCACAAGGTAGGGTTCGATGGAAAAAGATCACATGCTGTGGGGACTCACCTGACAGCAGCACTCCTTTCTCACCCACTATAGTGTCAAAGCCTTTAGGAAAATCCTGGATGAAATTATATGCATTGGCTACTCGGGCTGCCCTGTGGATGTCCTCTGTCGTCACAGCCTCTGGGTCTGTAGCGCCGTATGCTATGTTGTCGCTAATGGAGCAGGAAAACAGCACTGGCTCCTGAGAGACAAAAGGCGAGAACTTGAGAAACATAACAGCTCTCTTGTTAAAAAAAAAAAAGTGTACTTTAACATTTTTATCTCTACCTGGCTAACAGTTCCAATGTGACTTCTGAGCCAGTAGGGATTCAAGTCCTTGATGTCATGACCGTCCACAGTGATGATGCCTGTTGGAAGAGGTGCAAACTGAGCTACAACCAGCGGCTTCCCACTTTAACAGAGGAAAGAGAGACAAAAAAAGCAAGTCTTACCCGAGTCGCAGTCATAAAGCCTGAGCAGCAGCGATACTAGAGTTGATTTTCCAGAACCGCTTGGTCCCACTACAGCCATGATGGTTCCAGCTGGTACCAGGAGATTGAGGTTATGGAAGATGGGAGCATCTTTACGGGTCGGGTAGGCAAAGGAGATGTCATGGAACTCCAAGCAGCCCTTCAGCTGCTCTGGAGGCAGAACTTGACCATCTGCGGAGGATGAAGATGCAGGAGTGATTTTCTTTTTTTCTTTCCCCATTTGATTTTGTACTGTGGTGCCTTCATGTACAAACGATATGAGCTGTCGTTTCTTGCTTTGTCTTCCGATTAAAAATCCAACATACAAGCAGCATGTGGTGGCAGCAAAATAAACTCATCTCACTTCAGAAAAAGCAGCCATTTGCCAGATAACCAATAATCCTTCAAAAAAGGGGCTTCAAACTCTTGAATGCCACACTCAGTTTAAGTTTACGGCCAAGCCAAACATAAAAAAGGGAATTAGACAGTGTATTTAAACAGCCACACAACTTTGCCTTCAACTTGCTGACTGCTAACACGCAATGAAGTCGAAGTATATGGACAACCATACGCACTCACATTCACAACAGGTGCATCCTCTTTCCTTTTTTTCCCTGCATGAAATTAGGGCACATATGGAATCAAATTACTCTCACTCTACAGCCCTGTCTCCTCCCAAAAAAAAAAAAAAAAAATCATACAACTGATTTCCAGCACCACACCAGAGTACTTGAAGTCATAGCTCCGTGTCCTAAGGCGTAGATTGATGTTGCTTTATGAGTCCCTGCTAATTTTTGTACATCACAGGAAGCGGGACGCACATGAAATAAGCTTTGTCCCCTTTATCTTATTACTTATGGGTTTTATATGACACGAGCGTCTTCCAGTCATGTGAATACTGACCATTAAGAGGGAGCTCAGGTTTTCTGTCCAGCAGCTCCCACAGTCTCGCTCCTGCACCGAAGCCCTTCATCAGCTCTGAGTAGAAAGTACTCAGACCTCCACATCACCCAGAATCATATAGTCAGTACACGTTTTACTTGCAAGAACATGTACAGAGCGCAATGCGGATGACGTATAACGTGTAACATGGTACCTGCAATGCTGATGCCGACCCAGAAGGTGTACATGAGGAATGATGAAAGTTCTCCCACAGTCATGTGCTGGCTCGCCATCAGAAGCCCTCCTTTGTACAGCACGGATAGGATCATGATGTTACCACTGAGACCAGTCTGAAACAAACACACACACTTGTTTGATTTCCACTAGAAAACACATCAAAAGCCTTTTTCTGTGAGGAAAAATACATTTACAACAGTTTATTCCGATTTGAATTGAGTGTGGTAAAGAAGTGAAGAAACGGGTCCGAGCAGGTTGGAACAGCTGGCGGAAGGTCTCTGGTGTGTTATGTGACAGAAGAGTCTCCGCTGGGATGAAGGGCAAAGTTTACGCAAGAGTGGTGAGGCCGGCCATGATGTATGGATTAGAGACGGTGGCACTGAAGAAAAAACAGGAAGCAGAGCTGGAGGTGGCAGAAATGAAGATGTTGAGGTTCTCGCTCGTAGTAAGCAAGTTGGCTAGGATTAAAAATGAGCTCTTTAGAGGGACAGTCAAAGTTGGATGTTTTGGAGACAAGGTTAGAGATAGCAGAGTTCGATGGTTTGGACATGTTCAGAGGCGAGAGAGCGACTACATTGGTAGAAGGGTGTAGAGGATGGAGCTGCCAGGCAAAAGAGGAAGACCAAATAAAATTTGATGGATGTTGTGAGAGAAAACATGAGGACTGTGGGTGTTAGAGAGGAAGATGCACGAGATAGGTTTAGATGGAAAAAGATGACACGCTGTGGTGACCCTTAATCGGGACAAGCCAAAAGAAAAAGAAGACGATTCCAATTTGGGTAGAACTATACACACTACAATATGTTGCTCAAATGCTAAAAATTGAGGGTTGCCAAAACAGTCAAAATATTAAAAAAATGCTTGGGGTGTGATAAAAAACAGAATAAGTTACATTTGTAAGACTTGTTCCGAGATGCTACGACACATCATTATTTAGCACAGAATCGTAATGCGTGCTGTCCATTATGATGCTCTGTATTTTGACTTTGAAATATTTTCCTAAACTTGACTTTAATGGTATAGCCCTGGCTCATATATACTTTATAAAGAGGGTCTGTAACATCTGGACACAGGGGTGTTAGAGCAAGTACACATGACTCTTGCAAAGTGCATCAATCTTTGCATCATAACCAGTTGAAGCCAGACTTCTACATACACTGTGCAAAACCACACAATTCAGTTTTTGTCTCACAGTTTATCCATCCATCATTTTTCTTCAACCTATCCAGGTACAGTAACTTTAACAGGGAGGCCCAGACCTCCCTCTCCACAGCCACTTCCGAGGGGATCTGGAGGCACTCCTTAAGCAAGCTGAGAGACTCCAGCGTTTCTTGCGGTGTCCCAGGGTCTCCTCCCGGTGGGACATGCCCAGAACACTTTTTAACCATTTTGGCAGTATGCTTTGGGTCATTTTCCGTTTGCAAGATCCATTTGCACACAAGTTAGAGCTTTTTGGCTGATGTTTTTAGATGTTGCCTAGGATGAGCCTGACTTGTAGCTCCACGATTCTTTCTTCAATTTCCTGGCTGATTTCTCCATCATTTCAAACAAGTAAGCAGAGTGTTGGCCTTCAATACATCCCCAGGTGTGTTATCAATTAACTCACATGTTGTCAGGTAACCTACCAGGAGCTTCCAAATCATCAGGACTTCACCTTGTTCTTTAAAGACAGTTTTTTTTGTGGATGTAAACTTTTGACCTCAAAATAATATACAATTTTCTCATTATTGTGGCATTTAACAAAATGAAATAATTTTGGTGCTATTGACTGACTTGAAAGAGGTTTTGTCTAATATAACTTCAGACAGTAAGGCAAAAAAGAAGTGTGTTTTAACACTGTATTCAAACTTTTGGGTTCAACTGTATTTTGCATGGTGATATCTCAATCAATTAAAATGTTGCTGAAACTGTAATTTCTTGAAAAAAATGCATTTTGTCTATGTGTCCAGACTTGAGGGATATTGTGTATTTTGCACAAATATGCGTTCATCTGCGATGACACGTTGTGGCGCCCCCTAACGGGACAAGCCGAAAGGAAAAGAAGAAGAGGTGGGACAGATAGAGATGGTAAGATCCCCTTAAACACAAGTGGGAATATGTAATACATCCATCCATTTTCTTTACTGCTTATCCTCACGAGGGTCACGGGGATTGCTGGAGCCAATCCCAGCTGTCAAGGGCCAGGAAGCGGGGTACACCCTGAACTGGTCGCCAGCCAATCGCAGGGCACATCGAGACAGTCACACTCACAATCACACCTAGGGGCAATTTAGAGTGTCCAATTGATGTTGCATGTTTTTGGGATGTGGGAGGAAACCCACGCAGGCACGGGGAGAACATGCAAACTCCAGTCAGGCGGGGCCGGGATCGAACCCAGGTCCTCAGACCTGTGAGGCCAACGGTTTACCAGCTGACCCACCGTGCCGCGGAATAGATATCATGTATGAAAAATGAGAGGAAGTTAGACATATTGACGGATGATACTGTTGTACCTTAATGTGAAGAAGGTCACGTATTTTTTAAGTTATTATTATTATTTTGTAGTTTTGGATGTCAAGCAGGACTTCATGATTGCAGATCGGCTTTGTCTCTCACACACTTACCACTCCAAAGAAGACAGCACGTAGCACAGCCTCGCTCCTGGCCAGTTTGAGGACCTGATCTGTTTTCTGGGTATATATGTTGACTTCAGACAGTTCTTTTCCAAAGGCTCGGACAGTCCGCATGTTGCTGATGCGCTCCTCTGCCAACTGCACATGAACAAAAACTTTAGGACTATTGTTACCTATAGAATTATGTTGCAGTGGAAACTTTTACAGAACATACTAAACAACAATATAATTTGTTCTGTTGGGACATGTTGATGTAACGACTTTGCAATCTTGTTTTGTCACACTCCCTTGCAATATTCCTCATTGCCACATATTCAAACACTTTCTCGACATGGTCAGAAACGCTTGTCGACTCTAGCGAGTTCACAACGTGTCTGTAGTATACCTGTGTAGCTTGGGCCAGTGCATCCTGCGTGCGCTTTGAGATGGAGCGAAGATATCTGCCATAAACCACAGCCACGCCAGCCAAAGGGGGCACTATCAGGAGCATGAAGCTTGCCAGACTCGGCGAGACGTAAAACTGTAGGAGTGAGGGCAAGAAAGAAAGTAGTGGGTGATGAGCAATGGAACAAAAAAAAAATGGAGGATTTTGCAGATTTTTGGGATGTATTTGTTGGAATTTAAAAAAAGCTTCAATTAAACTCTTTAGTTTTAACAAGGGAGGTGCAGTCACCTTTCAAACAATTTCCTCTACTGTTAGGAGTATTACTTCAAACCAGTTTCCCAACAAGTCAAGAGTTCCATGCAGACAAAAGATGAATACCTCATGTGCAGTACTTCCTTGAAGTGCAACAAGAATTGCTCAAGGACTCTCAACAAACACTTGGATGTGATCATTTTGTCCTTACATCACTTACATTTCCAGGAAGCATGTGATGCGTTTAACAAAGAGCAGATGTCACAATGATTCCTCGCTTATTTGATTGTGAACTTTAATTTTATTAAGCTCAGAACAGAACAACAGACAATACAAGTCAAAATTTCGGACAGTTTCTCATTCCACACAACTTTGCCTTCTCCTTGCTGACTGCTAACATGCAAGGAAGTCAAAGTATATGGACAACCATACGCACTCACATTCACAACAGGTGCATCCTCTTTCCTTTTTTTCCCTGCATGAAATTAGGGCACATATGGGATCAAATTACTCTCACTCTAGAGCCCTTTCTCACCCCCCCCCCCAAAAAAAAAAAAATTAAAAATCATACAACTGATTACCAGCAGTTTCTCATTTTATAGCACTAGAATATGTGTCAAAAATTGGGTTCAAGGTGTATTTTCCATGACAACACAAAGAAATCCCGATTTTATAGTCAAACCCATTTTTCTTAATCTTCTGTAGTTTGATATATAAATGTGGATTTTTGTCAATTAAACCTTTTTGAAAACTGACATGCAGATTTATCATACCACATCTCTGAAAGTTTAAATGCTTCAAACTTAAAGGTCTACCGACATCCCAATATACATTGTAAAATTGATATTTATATGAAAATTACAACAGAGATTTTCGGATTTTTCCAACGCCCCTTCTGACACGGAAGCTCTTTTCAAAGAAGAGAACATCTCGCAATTGAGTGAAGTGACTGTGGCAATATTACCATATCGTTTCGAGCCATATTTAGATGATAAGCGGATCACTTCTAACAGCAGCCTCCCCGACAGTATGTATGACAGTTTGTAGCGTACTCAGGAGGACCCATGCTGGGCGAAGTAACTGGCTGGTGGGGGGGAAGAGCTTCTTTCTCTTCCCGCACACGGCCAAACCACCTCCCCACCCGATCTACCTCCGCAGTGGCAATGAAAAACGCCGCACGAGGCTGCAAGCGATGACAATGCCGCCCGGGAGCGACGACAACGCCACCCTCGGCTGCGAGCGATGACACATTTAGCACCCCTGACTTACGTACTTTATTAAGTTATTGTGACGCGGATCTTTTGTTACTTCTGGGAGGATTACCTGCTCTTTTGGAAATGTGTGAAGAGTGAATCCATCCTCCCGAGTGTTCAACCAATATCCAGCAATACAACGAGACGGCATTTTGGTCAATACGCAGGAAAAAAACAGCTACTTTACCGCCGGTAAAACTGGTATAAACACGTGAAACCAACAGTGTGGGTGTCTGGAAAAAAAAACGTCACTTCCTGCTTCTTCTCCAAAACGAAGCCCTCGAGAGGATTTTCATGGCGGGAGATGCAAAAATCCGTATACGACAACATCACGATGTGTGGTGAAAAAGTGGATGGGTCCATTCCCGCTGCCTTTTTTTTCTATTAAAACATACTAAAAATCACGTCATACGTGCCAGTAGACCTTTAAGATCAGAGGACACATTTGATCATTAAAAATGGAAAATTTAACATGGCTCTAGATTAAGTTTGACCTTTTGTTAATTATCTAAGCTTCATGGGAGGTCACTATGTTTAACCTTTGCTTGAAGAGGACTGCACTCTCAAAGTCTTTCACGTGAAATAAAATATCCTCTAATCTAAAAAGGTAGAAATGATGAACCACCTGGAGGCACACACTTACCATCATACTAACACCAGCAACCGCCTGGGCCAAAGCTCTCAAGCCGTCGGACAGATTGTCTGTGATGGAGCGGCCGACCACGGCCGTATCTGCCGAGAGGCGGTTGATCAGCTCGCCCGTTCTGTTCCTGTCGAAAAACGCCACTTCCTGTCGGAGGATGGAGGAGAAGACGGAGGCGCGGAGATTGCGGACAATCTGTTGGCCTGCGGGGAAACGTCAGGGCCCATCAGTCAATTATGGAAGCACCTGAATTCTGCCAAAAGAGCTCAGATTGGAAGTCTGCCATTTCAAATTTGGGATGGTTGTTAACAACTGTTTTCTGTGGTCTATCAAATTCATAAGAAATACATATTTTCATTTTACAGTGACTTTTGACATCAATACATTTATAATAACAATACATTTTTTATTCACTAGTTTATTCACTTTGCCCACGAACACCAAATGAACATAAAATTGAACCACTGTGTAATCGTGGTTCGGCTATATGTATATACTCTATATATTGGTGGATCAGCTGGTAAAGCGTTGGCCTCACAGTTCAGAGGACTCGGGTTCGAACCCGGCCTCGCCTGTGTGGAGTTTGCATGTTCTCCCCAATGCTTGCGTGGGTTTTCTCCGGGAACTCCGGTTTCCTCCCACATCCCAAAAACGTGCAACATTAATTGGACACTCTAAATTGCCCCTAGGTGTGATTGTGAGTGTGGTTGTTTGTTTCTATGTGCCCTGCGATTGGCTGGCAACCAGTTCAGGGTGTACCCCGCCTCCTGCCCGTTGACAGCTGGGATAGGCTCCAGCACTCCCCGTAACCCTCGTGAGGATAAGCAACAAAGAAAATGGATGGATGGATATTATTAGCTGAAAAACTTACGTACTGTTTTGTCCTTAGGCAAAAACTATGAACAGTATTTGTTTGGCAGCATCTGGTGGCATCTTTGTGACAGTGCGTTGTTGAAGTGAGTTACACATAAATTGTCCTTCGCAACCATCTTTATGAATCTATAAAATTTTACAGTACAGTATATGTTGCGCTGTAAGTGAAATTCATGACTCCCTTTTGCCATTGTACCAGTTCCCTCGACTCACCTGAAATCTGCATAAGGTAGACTCTGGCAGCATTGGCAGCCCCACCGCATAAGAACACGCCAGTCAGCACGAGGCACAGGGACGTGAGCGAGGACGCCATGGCCTCCGCATCTGATCCAGTCGTGTAGATTGTGTCGATCACTTTACCCAGGAGAAATGGCGCCGACATAGTGACTGCGCTGGAGACGGTCAGGAAGCCAACAGCAGCTATGGGCAAAATATGAAAACATGCTAAGTTGATTTGAAACTTTCCACATCAAAATAAAATTGGGTGCTGGCAGCAAAAGGGTTAATAAACTGTTACAAAAGGGTTGCAGACAGCTTATTTGACATGTTATGTCATCCATCTATTTTTTTTTATAGCTCGTGTCCTCTTTTAGCTCCCACATAAGCTGAAGCCCATCCAAGTTGGCACAAGGCTGGACACACCCTGGACTGTGTAGCCAGTCAATCGCAGGCCATATAGTGTACAGATGTGCTCATAAATTTACATTCCCTGCCAGAAATAAGATTTCTTGAGCATATTTCAGAGAATATGAATGATAAAAACTTTTCTCACTCATGGTTAGTCCTTGGGTGAAGCAATGTATTATCAAACTGTTAACTCTTTCATGACAATAGAAACTACACAAATCACCCTCATCAAAAGTTTCCACATCCTGTTTTTTAACACCTTGTACATATTTCCTCCTTATTGTCTTCAGAATCAGAGGTTTTTTTTTTTTTTCAAACTTTGGAACAGGAGTTGCATAAGGACTACTTTGACCATTTTTTTTTTAAATACAACTATCTGTTGAAATGCCATTTTTTTAATGTAAAAAAAATGACAGAAAAATCATCAAAACTATCATCTATCAGTCACCTGATAGTTTCCATCTCTCCGGGTGGGCAAGACGCAAAACCCTTCTGATGTCCTCCAGGGGCAAGCTGGTCGGTGTTTGGCCGCCTTCGGCGTCAGTTTGGTCCTTCCGCGGTCCGGATGTGGACGGTACCGAAGAGCTGGCAAAGGCAACGGGTGTGAGTGATGGTGTCCGTGTCTTGGCGTAGGTGTACGGGTGAAATGAAGACACATCCCTACGGGAGACAGCCGATATGACGGACGGGAGAAGGAATCCGGCGGGCATCCACGATCTGGCCGGATGTCGCTTCCTCTGGTGGTCGGGAGAGACGGCGACCCACACGGTCCTGGGTTGTGGAGTCCTGTGTAAATGTACCCCGTGTGTACACCTCGACATGCCAATTAAAAGTCGCATTGTCTCCCGGTTTAAAGTACAACTAAACAGGGAAAGGTCAATTCCAGGGTATGTGGGTGTCACAAGTGAACGGAATACGCCACCCGGTCCAGAAGTCACGTCAGCATAGCCGCTCGAGTCTGGGAGCTGGTTCTCCTCTACATTGTCGAGTTTATAACCGTTACATATAGCCCGTCGTTATCTGCGTTTGACAACCCGTGCACGACGTGTATCTATCGACAACAGGCTAGCAACACCCCGCCTGTCACTGTCATCTGCTGTCCGGATTTGATGTCAACAGTCGGGTCACGCCGGGTCTCCGGAGGCTTGATATTCATCCAAAATCGAGAACGACGAACGAATCCAACAGAACATTCACAAGACAAGAGACGCCCCTCAGTGGAGAAACAGGAAAGGTGACCTCGATTTGTTACATACACTTCAGCACACGATTTCTTCTGCGAGGCAGGACATTCATGGCTGCTCAGGAAAGCAAACTTTGCAAGACAAAAGCAAACGAGGCCAGAGTAAGACGGCGTCGACGTTCTTTATTTTTCTTCAAACTGAAAATGTACTACATTATTAATTGATGTGTACATCTACGTTATATCCTAAAATTCCTTGCCGTTATATATATTTTTGTTACCTAAAACAAACAGCTTCCAGGTGTATTCAGATTTGATAATGTGTGTATAAAATATGACAAACACACTCACACCAACACAATGAAGTAATTATAAGACGTCTAAAATCGTAATATATACTATTTCATATGCTTTATGACTATTTTTTTGTCCGGAAAATACAATCAACTCTTAATCCATCGTTATTACTTATTCTTGATTGCTTTTGTCTAGCGGTCGGGGTGGAAGTTGAATGGTCATACAAAAAACGTGAAAACAGAAGACACGTGTGAGTTGAGAAATCGTAAGTTGAATTGATTCTTGTGTGTGTAATAATAATGTAAATAGCCGCCAATACACACTGATATGCCAGGTTAACATTTGTTTATATAGCTCACTGACGAAAAGCGGACTTTGGTGCAGTATAAACTGAATAAGTTGTTAGCCAGTTGTGCTACATGGCTAGCCGTCAATCATTTTTCTTCTTAACTCGGTGGTTTAATGGTCGCGACTACAATGACGGGAACTTTAACAAATCGAGAATGCATTATTATCCATACATCTATTTTGGACTTTTGAAATCTTCAGTCATTTAGACACAGCTGGCAGAGTTGTATGAGCAAAGTGAAGACATCTGACTTATCTAGTATGCTTTTGTTTATTGAATATAAATTGTATGAAAGGCTTGTTGAGTTGTTCATATACAGTACGTGCCCTTCCCTGAGCTGTCACTGTATTGTAGCGGAAGCGTTGGTGTGTTTCAGTGGTCCAAGGAGCTCTCTGGGACTTTATGCCCCTGTCAGGGTCTCCCATGGTAAACACGTCGTAGGTGAGGGACCAGACAAAGCATGGCTCTGAACCCACTGATAATTACCAATTTTGGATCACATTTTTCCCCCCTTTATAGAGCTCTTGCACCTATGTCGTAAAATCATGTGACTTTTGTTTACCTTGCCATATTGCTTCTCTAGCAAAGCATTGTTCAACGCTAAGTCGGTTGGAGATGACACAAAATATGTCTTATAGCACGACCCCCAGAGTCTTGTCCGATACCGTTAGACATTTAGAAGGTGAAAATAAACGAAGGTACGTGGAAAAATGAGATAAACTCGGCATGGAGGACCCGTATTTAATGCCGAGAGTTGATGTTTTCGCCGATAAGAAATTGGACTGTTAATTCGCTTCCGCTATTCTTGGACAACTGGATATACACATGTATCTGGTGAGTAAGTCGTTGAGATTTACACCAAAAAGTTTTCAAGTGTATAGAAGTCTGGATGTATACGAATACTTTGTTGCTGGATCTGTTCTCATCAGAAATAAATCCCACAAGTGACAGTTTTGACGGCTTGTGAACGCGGAAGTGTGTTCGGCGACACGTTAACCCATCGATCTATTCAGCTAGTATTCAATACAAACAGCAATATTTAAATAAATGAGACCAGGTTTTACAGAAACTCGCATTCATTAACTATGACTGAAAAAAAAAAGAGGACGGAGTCGTCTCTACAGAATGTACACGGAAGCGATTGCGGCCATACTTAACCTCCGTAAACCTCTGCCACAGACAGTTTATTTTTTTAAAATATGCATTGTTCTCAAATGAGCCAACTTGGCATTATAAATACTTCTTGGGAATTTGAGATTGAGAAGAATAATTCTTACCTGAAATGAAGCGATCGCTACACAGGCGTGTGTGTATTTTGGTTGGGCACCATCCATCATGTATAATTGCCGAAATCCATCGATATTTTCTGGTCTTTTCAGCTGGTATTCCATAGAATGACCTCTTTGAATATCTGTCTCGTATGTTGTGACAACCAACAGCACGACAGGTCTCAGGTATTGTGAATATTCTCCTCTGGTTCAATGTCTCCCACAATGTCGAGCAGCTCTGTTTGACCGGCAATATGGCGGCGTGAAAATGGTTACATCACGTGCACGAGGTGTATTCCAATGGGAACCCCTCTGGTGCCAGGCCTGGTGGCTGGGCCTGCACCCATGCGTTATGGCTGGCCACAGCCTGAAGAGACAACGTGGATCCCCCTCCTCATCGGCTCACCACCTCTGGGAGGGGCCAAGGTGGTAGGGTGTGGAGAGAAATGGGCAATGCCCAACGGCAGGGACCTTGGCGGTCTGACCACAGGCTACAGAAACTGGTTCTACATACGTGGAATGTCACCCCTTTGGCAGTCGAGGAGGCTGAGGTGGTGCATTCCGTCAAAAAGTTCTGACTGGATAGAAATGGGCTCGTGTCCACACAGTTTTTGCTCTGGTAGTTCTTGAGAGGGGCTGGACACTTTTTCACTATGCAGTTGGCCACAGTGAGAGGTGCTGAGCAGGTGTGGGCATACTTCATGCCCCCCAAGTCAGTGCTTGTATCTTGGAGTTCACTCCAGTGGATGAGAGGAAAGCCTCGTTCTGCCTTTGGGTAAGGGTCCTGTTCTTTATGCCTATGCACCAAACAGCAATTGACCCCTCCGTGGATATTGCGCAATCCGCGTCACTGACCAATCAGAGGCCAGAGATCTGCATAAACCAAAGCCCTTTTTTGCTCCCGCCATTTTCTCAGACAACATTGCATGGTCCAGTGTAGGTTTTGTTAGCGTTTTATCGCGTATTTAGGTTATTTAACAAAATATATGGTTAAGAGGTGTAGTCACGGACTTTGTAATAGTGACGCTAGGTATCCTGAAAGGCTAGTTAGTGGAGTTCGATTCGTACCCTTTCCAAAACCGAAGACCCAGTACGAAAAATGCCTTTGATGGATCAAACTTTGTGGAAGACCGCATCATCAACTAAATCCATCTAATATCAACCGGAACAGATATGTTTGCACGAAGGTATGCCTTATATTTGATTTTCAATACATGTCTCGTATAAATGAATTCAAAGTTCTTCGCTAGCATAAGATTGCTACGTGTGAACGATTGACACTCTTATTCTTTATTGAGCGATATTTAGCTATGATCGGATTGCACAATCGTGTCGCTTTCTTGCCGGCTCGCGCCCAAAGTTTAACCAGACTGTGTTTGCACGAAGATATGCCCTATATTTCATTTTCAATACACGTCTCGTATAAATGAATGAGACGTTCTTCGCTAGCGTAACATTGCTACGTCTGAATGATTGAATCAAATCAGAAGCATGGCGTCTCTCTCAGTTAAGAATGTATTGTATTTAGAATCTATAATATATCGTTGATTTGAATGAAATCCGAAGCATAGAGTCTGTCTCAGTTAAGAATGTATTGTATTGTATTGTATTTGCCATTTTTCATTGTTCTGCTGCCAAACAGCACTGACAGTGACTTGAACCGCAAGTAACTATTGGTACTGTACTTCGTGTTTTGCTGCATGTAGAATTGAGTTACGCAATAACCCTTATTCATTTGTTTTTTATTTTAATTAAAACAATTATTTACATACCATGAGGGTCAGCCTGCTTACCACCAGTGTGACGCTTACTACACTTTCCAAATTATTGATGTATTCCCTTTTGGTAACAAAATGAAAAGTATACAGTCATGCTGTACTGGTTTCTCACACATCACATACTTTAAATTGTAAATGGACTGCAAGTGTATAGGGCTTTTTCTCCACTGTCACAGTGCCCAAAGCACTTTACAGAGTCTCACATTCTACCATTCACTTACCCTTTATTCATACACCAATGGGCGGCTGGTGGCATGTCGTTTAAATGTGTAATATGCAAAACGTGCTTACCTGCCGCTCTAATGCTTTACATTTTCTTTCTGTAGGTTTCAGAAGAAGCAACGATGGCTGCCATCTATTCTGGCATCCATCTGAAGCTAAAGAGCCCTCAAACTCCATGGGAGGACAAATTAAAGCTAGCGCGTTTTGCTTGGATCTCCTCTCAATGCTTACTGCCCAACAAGGAACAAGTAGGATTATTTTCTTCGGAGCGTGCTGGTGGTGTTATGGATTTGTGGAGTTTGAGAAAGTCTTCCTACAACCACCCAAATTCTACTCCTTTAAGCGATTTTGTGTGCAGTTTCATTCATCATTCCGTACTTCACTTTGTGTTGTCATAGGTCCTTCTGGATTGGTGCACATATGCTCTGACCGGCTGGTATAACAAAAAGGTTGAGTTCTCACAAACTGTGTTGGAGGGCCTGTGGAGTTGCCTGGATGCTTTTCTTCATAGTCAGAAGCTCCATGTTGGTCTCAAGCAAGGCAAGACAGTCAGCATGAGGCTCAACATGGCACAGGTATGTGATTGTGAATCTGTTAACCGTCTCTACGCGGATCACCAATCGCGGATTCAGTGGGTTGTGGATTTCTGAGCCCTCTGTCCCCAAAAAAAGAAAAAAAATTGACAGATCGCTACGTACTAATGCACCATCCCCACAAAAACAAAACACCAGCATAAATTAGTACAATACTGTACCGGAAAGCCGCATTGATAGGGTATAATCTGCCATCCCCAGCAAGATGACAAGGACCTACGAAGCAAAAAACAAAATTTTAAATAAATATGACAAAAAAAACAACAGCATACATTAGTGCATTAACCCTAACCTATGAACCAAAAAAAAAAAAAAAACCACGCCATTTACCCCTGTTTCGCAGTTTTTCACTTTTCGCCGATGGGTCTGGTACCAAATAACTGTGAAAAATGAGGGATTACTGTATTTCTTAGTTTGGCACACAGTGACCCTCATGTGCATGTACCATTGCGGTTATTTCTTTATTTTTTTTGCCCCCATGTTTTTATTTTTGGATGGCACGCTGGATCAGCTAGTAAAGCGTTGGCCTCACAGTTCTGAGGACCCGGGTTCAATCCCGGCCCCGCCTGTGTGGAGTTTGTATGTTCTCTGCGTGCCTGCGACAGG
Source organism: Syngnathoides biaculeatus (assembly GCF_019802595.1). Lineage (NCBI taxonomy): Eukaryota > Metazoa > Chordata > Actinopteri > Syngnathiformes > Syngnathidae > Syngnathoides > Syngnathoides biaculeatus. The sequence goes on from NC_084642.1 coordinate 12,281,434, forward strand.
TTCTCTCCGGGCACTGTGGTTTCCTCCCACATCCCAAAAACATGCAACATTAATTGGGCACTTTAAATTGCCCCAAAGTGTAATTGTGACTGCGACTGTTTGTCTCTATGTGCCCTGCGATTGACTGGCAACCAGTTCAGGGTGTACCCCGCCTCCTGCCCGTCGACAGCTGGGATACGATCCAGCGCTCCCAGTGACCCTCGTGAAGATAAGCGGCAAAGAAAATGGATGGATAGATTATTGCATTTCAATTAAAAACTAACAATCAGTGCCCATTTTTTACACTTTATAAAAAGAAACAAAAAAAAACCCAAATCTATTGTTACATTTCTGCCTGTGATAATGCTCTTCGCTCAGGCATACCACCCTTTTTGGGAAAGATCACAAAATAAAAGAAATGTGTTTGCGTAAATCATAGTGAAGCAGCAAAGACAGTGACACAAAAGATACATTACAGCCCAAGTCAATTTGATGGTGCTCTGGTGATCCCTTGTGTCTATTATGTACTTTAAGAGGTACAAATGACATACATTATTCATTTTGCTTCCAGCTGCTACTCGACCTCCTTGAGGAGTGTGCTGTCACCCCCACCAGGCTGTCAGTGGGTGTGCCCACCTTGCTGAGTGTGTGTCAGGGAATCCTCTCATCCTCACTGCTGTCATCTGTGTTCACCACCAAGTTTGAACTCATGGTCAGTCTCTCGGTTAAAGTCTGCTCCTTCGCCTGCCATCAACTGGAACAAGGTTTACCTTCGGGATCCCGTCATTCTGGACTCATAACAGACACTATGAGTGAGTGTTTTCACTCAGTTGAACTGGACTCTCAAACTGAAGTGGTTCTTACCCAAGAGTTAGATGAGAGACCCAAAGAAAACAGCACCACAACTCATTTGTTTGAGTTCTTGCTTCAGGTTTTAACATCGTATTTATCAGTTCAGCGGCAACAAGCCAATCCAAATCGAGTCTTCGCTTTGGTAACCAACCAGCTCATCCAGCCGTTATTGCTCCTCAGACACATGCTGACATCTGCTGAATATGTTCCTTCTCACACACACCTGAGTCTCCGCCAGCAGCTTTGCAGAGATGTCCGGGTCAGGATAGACTCCATCCTTCAGTTATCACTGTTCTCTGCTGACCTCCTGGCATCCTACAAGGATGAGCTCCTACCTTCCAAAGATGATTCCGGGAAACGTGGCCATGGTGGGACAAAAGGCCCCCTCAGGCCAGCTAATGCCCTACTTTGCAAATTATGTTCTTGTCAACCGCCACTCATGTACTCGGTAAAGTCAAACACTGTGCCATTGCTTTTTAAGTTCTTTCTACAAAGCTACAGGAAATGTAGAGTAGAAAATGAAGAAGAGCAGAGGATGCTGTGTTTCAAATTCCTCACAATGTTGGTACCTGCTTTGGATTTATCCCCATCCAACATCTCTTGTACACCAGAAAGCTGGAATCTCGCTCTGCTAGCTGCAGAATCGCTCCTTAGCCAGGCTCTATCTGCAGATATTTATAACGTGGCAGCAGACAGGATAAGACATGGAGAGGTGCAGCTCAAGTTTTACAAAAGCCTCGCTCAAGTCCTCTTCAATCAGGCCCAGCCCAGGTAAATCACGGATTTTCAACTCACATTTAGTCATAAGGATTGAAGATGCGCGTGTGATGTGTAAAGATATGTTGTGATAAGGTACTTTAATACAGAATATGTATTCTCTGTATTTCAGCATCCCTGCATGGTATCGCTGTTTGAAGGTGCTACTGGGTCTCAACCACATGCTTCTTGAAACAGACTTGGATGAGCTGTTATCTTCAGCCTGGGTTCATGCCGACTCCATGGAAGCACGAGTCCAACGGGCCAGACAGGTCTTGAAATAGTCTCTTTTATTATTACTACATGAATTTAGTATATACCCATTTTCACCAAGCGGTACAAAACATTTTTATTTGCTATGGTGGAAAAGCTTCATTGGTCCTGTATTTCCACCTTGGAGTATGTAGCTATCTATCACCCATGTACATTGTGTGGCATAGCAAAAGGGAAATACAGTGTGTAACTCACCATATGATCAAACAGAAACCTAATTAGGCCACCTACTGTAGGTGACCGGATATCTTTCCAAAGCACTCGGCTAAGCTACTTGATATTGATAGGACTACTTAGCTAATGTTTAGTTTTTTGTTTCCTAAGACAACTTTCACACAAGGGTGCTTATTATTTCAAAATAATCAGCAGAGCATCTGTTAAGCTATTGATTTCCGGTGTCCCGTGGGAAGTTATCCAGTTTCATTTTATTGGTCCAGAAATTAAGATCTCAATCTCTGCAATTAAATTTGTGAGGAAATTGATATCAGATCATCTTCCTGTTAGTATACAATACTGTGTATACATGTGTATACACACACGCACACAAAGTTGAAGCCAGAAGTTTACATACACTGTGCAAAAAAAACACATTTCATTTTTTTGCCTCCACTGTCTTACGTCAAATCAGATTAAACCGCTCCTGTTTCAGGTCAGCTAGCATTACCAAAATTATTTAATTTTGTTAAATGCTACAATAATGATAGAGGGAATTTCATAGAGAATTTTATATTCTTTTCTCTGAGGTCAAAACGTTGCATTTCCTTAGTATTGAGTAGCTGCATGACTTGGCTCATTTTTTTTGGTGACCTTCCACAAGCTTCTGGCAGTACTCTGCAGGAATGCTAGCCCATTCTTCCTGAAAGAATTGGCGTAAGCATTGAAACATGCACTCGCTAAAGATGACCACATTACATTTTTCTTGCACAAAAAAAAAAGGGTTGCATAAGTGACCATTTTCTTCGCAATCTCGAGCTATGTTATAAGAGGCTTTCAGGCACCTCTTTGAAACTTGAAGAATTAAAATGTTCGCCTGTCTAAAGCAAGACTTTTTTTTTGATTCCCCAACAGCTGATGTTGTGCAGTCTGTTCCAGACGTATACCAAGCTCCGTCAGTTGCCTCACTTCTTCTCTGAACTCCTCTCAGTGATCTGTCAGCCATCTCCTAAAAAGGTTCAACACCCTCTGCTCTCCGACTGCGTCTCCGCCTCGCTCAGGGCCAGCATTCTGGACTCGCCTCCCTCGCAGGGCCTTGCGATTTGCTCCGTAATGTTGGAGAACATGGGAAAATATATTTTACCTGGCCTGGTAAAGGAAGGCTCTGAGGCTGAGAAGATGGAGCTCGAGGGAGTGAATGGTGAAGCAAAGGGGGATGGGGTGCGAGAAGAGACGTCAATGAAGCTTTTCTCTCTCAGCAAACTCCTACATGTTGTTTTATTTAGTCTAAAGACTCTAGACAATGTTTCACCTCTTCCCTTAGTCCGACAAGGTCAAAGCATGATGGAGGAGATGCAAAGGTTCCTCGATGACCTGCTGCAACTTTTGCCCACAGAAAGCAAGACAATGAAAGCAGTTATGAATTCAGTTTCCAGAGCAAAGAAAAAAAGTAAAAAGAATGTGAACTTGGAAGACTCTCAAAAAGTAACTGCATCTCTGTGGGAGGAGAAAACCCGAGAGGCGGTTCTTCTCCTCAGATACACTTGGATAGAAGTAGACACACTCTTCCACATATACTGTAGCAAATACACACCTTTTGACTCCAATGCAGAAGCCTTAACCAGTATAGAGAATCTCCTAAATTGTGAGCTAAACTCTGTACGTTTACAGCCATGCAGTTCCATCAGCTTTGTCTATCTCAGGCTCCTCATTATGCAACAGATTAAGAAAGTACTTTTGGACTCATTCCTGCTTGCAGAGCCGAGTACATTGGAAACCATAAACAGGGCAGTCGAGTTCATTTCAGCTAAAGATGAGCTCCGCGTTTGTTCAGAAGGAGATCAGGTTTGGGACGGGCAGGTATACAGTGTGGACTCCAGTTCCTGCCGTGTTGCACACTGGTATTTTGTCGTATCCAATCTACCTTTGCTGGCCCCCTACCTGAGCAGGGAAGATGTGAACTGCATAGCAGATGTTGTGGTTGATTCGCTGTTGTGCAAGCAATCCAGCAGAGGTAAAGATCAACTCTCTGTCTCTTTTATATCCTCAGAGCTCATCCACAGCTCTGTGCTGGTTGAGTTGCCGCCGCTGTTTTCTGCCACAGTCGGTATGGTCTCGGAGAGGATTTTCGAGGTTCTAACAGCGGCCCATGCCCCTAATGTTTGTCTGACTCTTGACAAGTATCAGGAAGCCCAAAAGGGTGAGATGGAGCCTTTGTCCTTATTGGTGAAGCAGACCATAGTAAATGATATTTTGGTATCCTCGCAATCTGGACAAGTATTTGTACTTTTGAGTGAGGCCCAAACCAAAGAGGTGGTCGACCTGCTGCAAATTTTATCAAGCCTACACCCAGATGGTCTTAGCTCTGAGAATCTTTCGTCCATTTTTCTCCTTCTTACCTTCATGCTCACATCCACCGCTTCTTATTCTGAGGCTCCAGATACGGCAAGTTGTTGTGCAGGATTCCAAGCTAAACTTTTTAGGATACTTGGTTGTCTTGTGGAGGGCAAAAACTTCCCAGGTGTTCTGAAGATTATTCATGGCAGTGCTCTGTTGGAGGCCATAGTGTCTTCTCTCCTCTGGCACAGCAAGGAAGGACGATTTAGTGCCACCAGCAGCTCTGATTGGTTGGATCTGATGAAAGCTTTGCAAGATTTCATCGTATATTTGGTCCAGTTGATCGTGGTCAGGAACAGCAGCGTCCGCCTCAATCTGGACCGGATTGCCTCATATCTTTCCAGTAAGGACACCACATCAAAACTTGAAGGCTCCGTCATGTCTGTTCATCTCCTCCTGGCATCGTTGGCTGCCTCCTCCAAGGCGATGACCTCTAACCTGGGAAGGAATAAACAAATGGATCAAACCTTAATCCAGACAATTGCAAGAACCACATCCTCACTGGGATCAGCTGTGGAGTCAGTCGTGAAGGCTCAGTATGTCAATGAACCCGACGTACAACCTGCTTGCTCGCTCAGTCCCGCCTATGTGGTCGACACTGTCACGATCATGCTGCAGTGTAAGCTGTCCTACATGACAGCGGGCGACGAGGAAAAGACCATCCTGCGGCATGAAACTCTTTATCAGGGTTTCTGTCAGCAGATCCTGAAAGAGATTAACTCTGCGGCCAGACCTGTGGACTTCCTGGTTTCCTCTCTGAATTTCCTGTCAGTGCGCTACTTAGCAGTGACAAAGCTAAAAGGAAAGGAGAAGGAGGAAGAGGAAGGAAAAAAGAAGAGTGTTAAAGAAGTGGATGAGTTGTATGCTCAGATCATTAAAAATGTACACAGACTTTTGACAGGTAAGTAATCTATTATAATTACTCTACTTTCTTGTCCAATTATACCTATTAATCAATAGAAAATATCGAAAAATGTAAGTACTAGGATGTAAAAATAAGGAATATTGGGAACTATGTAACTATAACAGATTTCACTCTTCTGGGATGAAATTATGGATCTTGGTTGTGAATGTGACTAAATAATTTTATCCTGTGAAGAAGAAATTCTTTTTATACTCTTACATTGGACTGGAGATGGATTTTTTTTTCCTTCGGACTGATATCAATTATTAGTGGTCAAGATGGCCAATAACTGATATGCACTTGTATGTATATGTATATATCTTTCAAAATTTCAATATAATTGATATGTTAATGTTTCACTTCTCTGTTTTAAGTTTTAAAAAATGTGTAGGGATTTTCCAGGCCTGGCAGTATCGGTGATAAAGTTAGCTGAAAATTTGAATCAATAAAATAGTTACTGGATGTTTGCCAATTTTAAATGAATTTTATATTATATGTCAGATTATACTGATACAGTGGATATGGAAAGTATTCAGACCCTTTTAAATTTTTCACTCTTTGTAATATTGCTGTCATTTGCTAAAATCATCTAAGTTTGTTTTTTCCCCCTCATTAATACACACATAGCACGCCAGCCATATTGACAGAAAAACAGAACTCTTCACATTTTTGTAGATTTATTAAAAAAGAAAATCTGAACTATCAAACGGTCATAAGTATTCAGACCATTTGCTCCATATTTAGTAGAAGCACCCATGCATCCATCAATTTTCCACTGCTTATCCGAGGTCGGGTCACGGGGGCACTAGCTTTAGCAGGGACCCCCAGACTTCCTTCTCCAGAGCCACTTTGTTGCATTATCGCTGGGCTGATCAATTTTGGTTGGTCAAAGAGACTTGTGTCACGACTGTTTCACCAATTTAACTGTTAGTGACATTTGATTCTATTTGACAAACAGTCACATGGCTTCACAGTCTCTGCATTGGCCCACTCAAAATAAAGTTTGCAGTGACTAAATGTAAAATATGTGCTTTGGCTCAGTAATGGTTGGGAACTTGCAATGGAAGTTGCTTTGGGACCAGAAAAGAACCTTTCCCAAACTGCCCACAAAGTTAAGAGCATTGGTTGAGCAAGATTCAAGGGATGTAGCCTGACATTGCTTTAGTTAATTCATTGATTACAAGGTATTCTCAATACTTTTGTGTTAATATGTTTCATGTGTTTTCACATTGGAATTATACATTGACTTATAAATTGTTTTATAGCCTTTGGTAACAATCTTGACTTACTCTAACTTGTCGGTTCAAACATTGGTTTACTTAAGCGCACCTGGAATTTCAAACAAAATTACTGAAATGTCTTAACTGAATTTTGCATTTCCTTTTGTAGCACCGTGGCTGTCTCCTTCTGACACGTCTGAGCTGGAGCCAGCTTTGCAGAACCTGCTGCGCCACCTACTGGAGAACAGCACTCCCTCCCAGTTTAGCATGTTACTGACTATGATCGAAGATGGTTTAGACACTTGCAAGCTAAGCTCTGGAAACTACAAGGTTTGATTTTCTTCTCGTGGTTTTTCATTGACAGAATGACTGACACTCGCTAATCACAGAATTTGGTACAGTTGAAGACTAATGAGAGTAGTGTCCAAGATAATGATGACATTTGTTTACTAGTGTCTGACTGCACATTTATTATTGTGGCTGATGTTTGCAGTGTTGTCACCCAGCATTGCATCATACTTAGAGCTTTTTTTAATATTCTGATAGAGCTCTTATTTTAGGCATCATTCAGATGTACATGTGCACCTTATATTGTCACAGTTGAGTATATAGAGCTTGTGCACGTGACGTCACCGTTTTCACGCTGCCATATTGCCGGTCAAGCATCGCTACTCGACATTGTGGGAGACATTGAACCGGAGGAGAATATTTACAATACCCGAGACCTGTTGTGCTGTTGGCTGTCACAACATACGAGACAGATATTCAAAGAGGTCATTCTATGGAATACCAGCTGAAAAGACCAGAAAATATCGATGGATTTCGGCAATGAAACATGATGGATGGTGCCCAACCGAAATACACGCACACATGTGTAGCGATCGCTTCATTTCAGGTAGGAATTATTCTTCTAAATCTCAAATTACCAAAAAGTATTTATAATGCCAAGTTGGCTCATTTAAGAACAATGCGTGTTTAAAAAAAAAAAAAAAAAAAAGTCTGTCGCAGAGGTTTCCGGAGGTTAAGTGTGACCGCAATCGCTTCCGTGTACGTTACATGGAGACGACGCTGTCCTCTTTTTTTTTTTTTTTCAATCATAGCTAATGAATGCAAGTTTGTGTAAAACCAGGAGTCATTTATTTAGATATTAGTATTTGTATTGAATACTAGCTGAAAAGATCGATGGATGACGGCAAAGGTTAACATATCGTTGAACACACTTCCGCATTCACGAGCCTTCAAAACGATCACTATTTGGGATTTATTCCTGATGAGAACAGATCCACCAACAAAGTATTCGTATGTGTCCAGACCTTTATACGCTTTCAAACTTTTCCGTGTAAATCTGGACGACTTACTCACTTGATCCACGTGTACATCCAGGTGTCCAAGACAAACGGAAGCAAATTAACAGTCCAATTTCTTATCGGCGAAAACATCGATTTCGGCATTAAATACGGGTCCTCTGTGCCGAGTTTATCAAATTTTTCCACATACCATCGTTTATTTTCACCTTCTAAATGTCTGACGGTATTGGACAAGACTCTGGGCGTCGTGCTACAAGACATATTTCCATGTCATCTTAGCATTGAGCAATGCTTAGCTTGACCGGCAATATGGTGAGGTAAACAAAAATCACCTGATTTTTTTTATGACGTAGGTACACGAGCTTTATAGTAGCTTCCAAAATGCCTGTTATCTCACTCTGCTGTCCATTTTCTCATCTCCAGGAAGTGTTGGCTGGCGTCATCATTGTCAAGCTGCTGTCCTGCTGTCAGTTACCTGAACCTTCCTCTAAAGCTCTGTGGTTCCTTGCACCACAAATTCTGTCTGCTATGGTGGTGAGAAAAATGCACACATAATGCACAATAATTAATTGCTCGAGTATGTGGCTTAGTCCAGAGCACACTAACAGCTGTTAATTAGCGTTTTAATTTTTTTTTACTTGGATGTAGCATCTCCAAGAATAGGTTTAGTTTTTTTGTTCATTATTTTGACATGGCTGGCATTTGACGTGCACAGTCACAGCTTTGAGAGAAGCAGAATACATTATCGAGCGAAACTCAAGTGTTCAGTATAGTATTTCATCCATAATCATTCACTGTCAGCTTCCAAAAGAACACGTGACAGCCATTAGGAGTCTAGCACTCTACGGGCAGATGACAATCACACACTCAAACAGACACACACATGTTGCAATGCTTGTCCTGTGTCATGACGCGGGTGTTTTCAATCAATAAAGCCAGAAACGCTGCATAGAGTGCCGTGTCACCCTTCTTAAATTCTAATATTTTTGCATAGTTTCTCCAATTTTTTAAGGCCATCAGACACGTTTGTATGAAATGAATTTAAAATGCTGTCTTTCACATCTCTGTGGAGATATTTTAGGCCCACTTTTCCTTGTAGCATTGTTTGACTGTAGCAAAAATTTGGGATTTTTGAGCAAGAGCGATATTTTTAAGGTCACTGCATTTCAATCGTATTAAAGTCTAGACTTATCTAGGGCACTCAAAAACCTTTATTCAGTTTTTTTACGCCATTCAGAAGTTGACTTGCTGGTGTCTTGGATAGTTGACCTACAGCACAACCCAAGTGCACTCCAGATTGAGGTCACAAATCTCAATCTCGTCGGTCCTTATAAAGTTCTCCCAAATAAGTCTTAGGAATCATTTAGATATCTTTTAGCAAAAGTAAGACAAGGCTTTATGTTCTTTTTGGTCATCAGTAGTTTTTGATTTGTAACTCTGCCATGGATGCCATTTTTCCTCAATAATGTCCTTATTGTTGACATGAACACTGACCATAACTGAGGCAAGGGAAGCGTGAAGTTCTTCCGAAGTTGTCCCAAGTTCCTTTTTGGCCTCCCGGATGAGTCGTTGCTGTTCTCTCGCGTTAATCTTTGTAGTCCACCAACTCCTTGGGAAGGTTCACCACCGTTCAATGGATTTAAATGGTTCATTGGATTCTTCAAGCTCTAGAAATGGCTTTCGTAACTCTTTGCAGACTGATAAATGTCAATTACTTTATTTCTCAACTACTCCGCAATTTCTTTGGATTGTGTCATTTTGTTGCAGCCTTTTTTAGTAGCTATTTTGTCCGAGTTGTTTATTTTTTTTCCCTTAATAAACGAAATTACATAAGCAGAATTTTAAATTCACTTGGGTTATATTTGTCTGAGATTTTACCTTTGTTTGATGATCTTAAACATTAAAGTGGAGAACCTATGCAAAAATGGAAAAATTGGAGGGGGGGGTAATTTTTCATGTGTCTTTTTGTGCATGTCTTAAGCACAAAAAATCTGTCAAGTCAAATCCCTACCAAATATTTTCAATAAGCAACAGTGTTTTGGGATAATATGGAACTGTTTAATTGAAGAAGTCGTTTATTTAAAACAGCTGATATACGTTTTATTGTCCTTGCAGTTGTATCTTCATTGCATATTTCAATTAGTTAGTTTTTCTTTTTTTAAACTTTTTGTCTTAGGTTAAAAAAGAAACACCTGTTGGTCTTTTTCCAGGTAGCAAATCCAGTATTATTTTATTCATCAATAACGCACTCCGCATGAAAACCTTTGTATGATTTGTCATGCTGTTGTTGGGTGGTTAGTTGGCTGGATTTCATAAAAACACAAACAATTACATTCCCACCTCTGGAGCTGTGATATCCATGAACAGAAAATGACTCCATGTGAGTGCAGATTTAGATAACGGTAGAATTCATTCACAATTTTGTTTTATAACCATCCACTTCCATTGGAGCAAAGTGCGAGTGTGACACACAAGATCCAGTAGATGGAGCTGTTGTAAAAAATAAATGAAAAACTTTACAGTTGTACCCACTTTGTAATGCATCTTACTGCCTCCTACAGACCTCAAGGAGAACACTATCACTTGACTCCTCATGAGAAATCAAAGTGATGTAGAATTGAAAAAATGGTACACAGTAGTGGCAGTAGGATGCACATTTGTACAGTGGCACCTTAGCTTAGAGGTTTCAAGGTACTCGGAGTGTTTTTGCCAAACTACATAATTTTCCAACTTTGTTACAGTTTCTTGTAAGGTCATCCAGTCAGGACGTGGGCTTGAGTTTGACCTTCACCATTCCCACTGTGACAGCGATGACAACGCTGCTGCGCCAGGGTGAGGGTCTCATCAGCAACCCTCATCACGTAGTCTTGGTCCTCGGAGCGCTTCAGGCTGTGCCGCTTGACCACCTGACTCCACTTGTGTACCAGTCAGTGTTCTTTGCTATTCATGAGGCACTTTTTGCTATCATCCAGTGTCATTCTCAGGTAAGTGGACTCTTTATCCAGGCATTTAAATGAACACACTCATAATTAAATGCTCATCATATAACAATGTGTGTCTGCGTGTGTGTGTGTGTGTGTGTGTGTGTGTGTGTGTGTGTGTGTGTGTTTGTGTGTGTCTGTGTGTGTATATATGGCAATGTTAATACCGTAATTTCGGGCCTACACAGTGCACCGGATTATAAAACTCACCCAGTACATTTGTAAAAGAAATACCATTTGGTACATACATAAGCCGCACCTGTGTAAAAGCTGCAAGTGCCCACGTTGAAACCGACATTGAAACACAAGATATTTACAAAGAAAGACCGTACACAAAGAGTTTTCAAAGTTTTAATACCTTGGCTTAGCAACAACACGGTAGCACGAAGGGGTTGGGTTAAAAAAAAAACAACAACATACCGGTAAAAAAAAAAAAAAACAGCTGCCGCAGCTACACAGTAGCAACATGGTAGCACAGCATTAACAGAGCCAGTTAAAAAAAAAACATACCTAAATCACTGAGACGTGGCAGTAACACAGCAGAAACATGCGGCGCTAACAGGGCCGGTTAAAAAAACATACCGGTAAAAGTCACTTCCTCAGCGCATATATTCCACTGGTCTCACTCTTACCTTTTCAGCTCAAGTGCCCCCTTGCGGTCGTTACAAAAAATGCAGAAATTAGCCGCATCACCGCATAAACCGCAGGGTTGAAAGCGTGTGAAAAAAGTCGCGGCTTATAGGCCGGAAATTACGGTACACATTTCTTATACCATCTGCCATCAAATAAGAGCGCATTTCTTTGTTCTGTCACAATATGTCACTGGCATTGATAGATGAGCAAAGATATAGGGTGGTGTGAAAAAGGTTTGACCCCTTCCTGATTTCCTTTTTGCATGGTTGTCACAACTCCCACAATTCGGGTTGGTCCCATAATTAAACAAATACAAAAGACAAAGACAACACAAGTAAACACAAGATGTATTATGGCAAAGTTAAGATGCGCCTTAATGTTCTTTTTGCTCAGCAGTCTTTTTTTGTCTTGGAACTCTGCCCAAAAGACCATTTTTGCCTACTGTCTTTGTTACGGTGTTGTCATGAAGACTAACATTGCTGAGGCAAGTGAGGCCTCCCTCCACTCCTTGGAAGGTTCCCCACCGTTATATGTTTTCACCATTTGTGGGTAATGGCTTTCTCTGTGGTTCGTTGGAGTCTTTTAGCTTTAGAAATTACTTTATAATGTTTTTCCAGAATGCTAGATCTCAATTACTTTTTACTTGTTCCTGAATATCTGTAAATCCCTGCATGATGTCTAGCTTTTTAAAATCTTTTAGTGAACTTCACTTTGTCAGGCAGGTCCTATTTGGGTGATTTCTTGATTGAAAACATTTGTTGCTGTTTCAGGCTTGTGTCTGACTAGAGGAATTGAACTCCACAGTTATGCTTTAATGGGTGAGGGGGTCAGTTACTTTTTTTATACAGAGCCATATAGATTTGTATTGTTTTTATTCCCTTCTAAATAATAACCTCTTTTAAAAACAGCATTTCTGTGTACTTATTTGAAGATGGGAATCATTTGCCAGAAACATGCAAAAAAAAAAATCAGGAAGGAGGCAAACACATTTTCACACCACTGTAATTTTTAATGGACAATCATTTTTGGTAAAATTAGTGAAGTTGGCCAATTACGGCTCCCCTGGCAATCCCCTGTACCATGTCACTGTGGTTGTGAATCACTGTCTTAAGGACATTTGCATATTTTTACTGTTCTAGTGAAGGTGCACTCCATTTGGCTACACAGACGTCCAGGTTTTTAATGGCAATGTGAGACCTACAAATGAATAGTTCGTGCATGTTTGTATTTTTGTGCACACAGTTATACCTGTTTTTTTTTTTTTTGTGTCCGCAGTTTACTATTTTGTGCCAAGAAATGAACATTATGTGTTCACATATCTTGATTGCGGCCGACCCAGGTTTCTACACCAATTGGATTGGTGAATGTATGCCTGGGCTATTGTAGCAAACAGTGCAGCTGCAATGCATTAATGCAGGCAAAAACCTGCTAACTGACATCAGATGTTTTCAGAGTGAAAGACTGCAGTGGAGGAGCCTATCAGAGAGGGCGGTTGCGGGGGAGGGGTTAAACTGTGGCGATGCGGAAAAGGAGGAAAAGATTGGGTGACGCAGAAATGAATCCAAAGTGAGGGAGGAAGAAGGAAGATGAAGATGTGACTGGAGTGCACAGCGGAGGTTGAGTGGAACAGGAGAGTGAGCTGCAGTGTGGTGTGATAGGTCAGATTGGGGGAGAGGGGTGTGGAGATGTTGGAGTGCTGGCATTTACTGATGGAAACCATTTGACTTGTTGACATCACCTGTACCGCCACCCCCCATTCCTAAAGCCGCTCTGCACATCTTGTCAGTCTATTTTAGCTTGACGTAAACGAACTGTACTCTTGCTATGAATTCTATAGGCATGTCTTGTCACAAATACAGTGATGTAGTCACTATTCGGTAACTTGCTCAGGGGTACTACAACAGTGCTTGGAAGGAAATTGGCAACTGTAAAAAGTAGAAATCTGGATCCATCTTTTCAATGATTGCATGCAATGCCAGCGAAGCAGCATATTATATCACATTGTACATAAAGCTGAGGTTCCCAACCTTATCCACACTCCTTTGAATCCTTTTAATTTGCACCCTCTAAAAAGTCAAATGAAGATGTAGAAGCTACATGTGGACTACAGTTGAGCACTTTTCTATCACTAAACATTCTCGGTTGAAACTGTCCCTCGTCTTCTTGTCAGACAATTTCAGAAGTACAGTTTGTCCTTTCCTCGTGTGCATTCAGGTGATGCTGAACGCCACGCCATCATTCTTGAATGTCTTTTACCGTCTAGTGGCTTCCATCATGCAGGAAGGTCGCCAGAGAGGAGTCAATGACGCAGGTACGTTCTTCATATTTATATGAAATGAAACTGAGCTCAAAATAAGACTTTTGCCTGAGCTTGGATTTTATTTTCATTTACTTAGAGAATTGGATATGTGAGGGCTTATTTTGACTCTCCTCTGAAACATTTAATAGGCTTTATCTTGTGATACATCTATGTATATTTAGCTTTTAAGCTAAAAAAAAAAAAAAAAATCCCAGTTGACGCCAATGTCTGTCTGTTTCCAGTCTTCCAAGCTCATGACAAAACCTAAGAAGGCATTACAACCCCCACTGATGTTATAAAGTTATGTCTGGAAAATATTAAACACAAAAGGGAATCACGTCATCCTGCATCTTTTCATCTTGATGTCGCAGTGCAGTATACCTCAAATTTTATACTTCACCTAAAAAAACCCGTTCATTAAAATTGAACTAGAGCTTTTATTCTTCCAAACTATATTAAATATTCCAAACAATAATATTGTAAACCACTGAAACGTTATCCATAGAGCCATGGATGCAAGAACAATGCACTTAAACATAGGCTTGTAAAAAAGTACTTCAATAATGATTAAATTTGAATGTACTGCACATAAAACTTCATAAATAAATGATTAAAAATAAACTTCTTGAATATTAAATGCAGCTGTATTGAAATAAAAACTGAACTGAGCTGTACTTTTTTTTTGTATACCAATAGAGGGAATCTACATACCACGAGCGTGCACCCGACCACTCTTTGAAAATCACTATTAGTGTGAAAGCGCTGCTTGACTGGGTACTCCTCAAAAGACACGGGAAGATGAAGTCTACATTTTCCGTTGAGACTGATGTGGAAATGTTGAGGAGTGTTTGAGTAAAAAAAAATAATTTTGTTGTCATAAGAGTTCCAAAAAAGCAAACGTTTAAAAGTTTTTGAAAAACTTGACTAGTCTTGATTCTGACTCGTCTTCCAAAATGTTAGTTTCCAGAGACCAAAAACCCATTTTACACATGGGTGAATAGACATTGTAAAAGAAAAGATGTAAAAAAAATCATCATAGTATCTATTACCGTAATTTCCGGCCTGTAAAGTGCGACTTTTTTCACACGCTTTAAACCATGCGATTTATTCGATGATGTGGCTAATTTGTGAATTTTTTTCTCACGGTCGCAAGGGGCACTCGAGCGGAAAAAGTAAGCGTGACACCGGTGGAATATATGTGCCGAGGAAGTTTGGCCCTGTTAGCGCTGCGCTAGCGTGTTACTGCCGTGTCTCAGTGATTTTTACCAGTATTTTATTTTATTTATTTAGTTTTTTTTAACTGGCCCTGTTAGCACAGCGGTGCTAACATTAGTGTTAGCGCGGTGGCACTAGCGTTAAACTTTCTGTGTACCGTCTTTCTTTGTAAATATGTCGTGTTTCAATGTCGGTTTCAATGTGGGCACTTGCGGCTTTTACACAGCTGCGGCGTATGTATGTACCAAATGGAATTTCCTTTACAAATGTACTGGGTGAGGCTTATAACCAGGTGCGCTCTGTAGGCCGGGAATTCCAGTAAATGTCTCACCCAAATCTTTCCGCTAACAGCAGCACACATTGATATACAACAGAAACTAAACGTTGACAGGATATTCATTTTTCTTTTAAAAGACTGAAAATAATAACATGCTGAAAAACTACTCTAAACATCCCTTTTTCACCAAGTCTGCTTTACTAGGGTATATTTTTTTCATTTGTAATTAGACTTATGTCATCATGACTGATTTATGACTTTGCTTTGGAGGTATTTTACCTTGTTTTATACCAGCGCCGTTCTGGGGGTGTATTTATAGCTAAAGTATTGCCTCTTAGGTTAGGAAATCAATGTCAATGTGTGGTTTGCAGGTGGAGAAAGTGAAATTTATCTGCAGTGCTCCCGACTGGTAGAAAGGATGTACTCGCACATTGCTGCCATCTCTGAGAACTTCACCACGCTGTCTGCCTTCATGGTGGCGCAATACGTCACAGCGCTGCAAAAGGTACATGCACACAGACACGCACTTGAGCGATTTCTGTAATTTATTTTTCCAATATTAGCATTGGAAAATAGCTTTAACAGGTGACAGACGTTACACACAGTCATACATAGCCATCAATCCAAAACCCTCTGTCAACTGTTTTTATAGACACACATAAACAGACACACACACACACACACACACACAAAGGAGACAGCTCTAACTCAGTGATCCAGTGATGTAGCCCAGTTCGGGTCACATATAAAATCCAACAGTGCTGTAAGATTCCGACGCCAAAAAGAAGAGTCGAGAAAATATTTCCGTCAACGCGGTTTTAAATGTTCCCCAATGGAACGGGCTAAGGATTACTATAGCTCCATGTGCTGGAATTAAGCTTTTGGCTAGAGGTTAGTTCAAGGCGGTGAGTCACGTCTGGCTTCTGAACACGGCTCCGCTCCGCTACGCTACCAGACTGTATTTAATGCGACGCCTGCTTGACTCAGCATTTTGCAGTATAATTAACACATTGAGAAGGGACATAGGAACAGACACCAAAATGAATGGACAGACTGACGGAAAAGGTAAGAAGAGTGGTCCGTTCAAGTCATCCAACACCATGACGTGTTCAATGACTGTGAAAATGGCTTTTTCAACAGCGAGAAATTCATGCGAGTCTAATGTAACTTCATCTCTGTCCTGATCATCCGAGTGAGACAAACTTTCCAAGAAGTACTCTGGAAAAACATGACCAAAATGGCGAAGCAAATATTGCTTTTAAAAGGAGATCATTATTTTAGAATTGAAATTGAAATTATATGGCTTCACTGAAAGATGCCTATTGTCCCAGTAGTCAAAACACTAAAATATTCTATCCAGGCTGAGCCCATGGCGTGAGCAAAGGAGAGGAAACCAAACCATACTACACAATCAAACTAACTACCGTAATTTCCGGCCTATAAGCCGCGACTTTTTTCACACGCTTTCAACCCTGCGGCTTATGTGGTGATGTGGCTAATTTCTGAACTTTTTCTAACGGCCGCAAGTGCGCAGTCAAGCAGAAAAGGTAAGCGTGAGACCAGTGGCGAGCAAGTGACATTTACCGGTATGTTTTTTTTTTTTTTTTTAACCGGCCCTGTTAGCGCTGCGCTAGCAAGTTGCTGCTGTTTTACTGCTGCATGTCAATGATTTAGTTTTTTTTTTTTTTTTAAACAGCCCTGTTAGTGCTGTGCTTCCATGTTGCTACTGCGTAGCTTGAGGCTCTTTTTTTTTAAACCAGCCCTGTTTGTGCTACCGTGCTGTTGCTATGGTAAGCTAAGCTAATGTATTACAACTTGGAAAACTGTTTCTTTCTACCGTCTTTCTTTGTAAATATCTCGTGTTTCAATGTGGGCACTTGTGAGTTTTACACAGCTGCGGCTTATGTATGTACCTAATGATATTTCCTTTACAAATGTACTGGGTGAGGCTTATAATCAGGTGCGCTCCGTGGGCCGGAAATTACGGTAAATTAGGAGTCTTCAAACGTTTTACACAAAGTACCACCTCAAGAAATGCTAGGTCTTAGATCTCCAAGTACAATCATCATGAGTGTTTGCCACCATCATCATGTTCATTAACAATTAAATATAATTAATATACTGTATAACATACATACACTGTGTTTATAAGTTATTAATATAATATGATTAAATGACAGTTTATAACATCCCATCTTCATATATAAATATTCTGATCATTTTAGTGTACCATGAATATCGTTGAAGTACTGCACTAAACTCTGAAGAGTTACTCTTGGCACCTACGCTCATGCATTGCCAACAAAACCTGAGAGATGTCCTGGCTTCTTCTTCTTCAATTCCTTTTGGCTTGTCCCTTTAAGGGTCGCCACGGCGTGTCATCTTTTTCCATCTAAGCCTATCTTGTGCATCTTCTTCTCTAACACCCACTGTCCTCATGTCCTCCCTCACAACTTCCATCAACCTTTTCTTTGGTCTTCCTCTCACTCTTTTGCCTGGCAGCTCCATCCTCAGCACCCTTCTACCAATATACTCACTCTCTTGTCTCTGAACATGTTTACTTCTGTCCTGAGTTTAGCCTCCACTACTCTTTCCCATAATTTCATTGTGTGGCTCATCATCTTTATTCCTCTATAGTTTCCGCAGTTCTGAACATCGCCTTTGTTCTTAAAAATTGGGACAAGCACACTTTTCCTTGATTCTTCTGGCATCTTTTCTCCTGCTAGTATTGTATTGAATAAGTTGGTCAAAAACTCCACAGCCACCTCTCCAAATTGCTTCCATACCTCCACTGGTATGGCATCAGGACCAACTGTCTTTCCATTTTTCATTCTGTTCAGTGCCTTTCTAACTTCCCCCTTACTAATCATTGCCACTTCCTGGTCATTCACGCTTGCCTCTTCAACTCTACCTTCTCTCCCATGTCCTGGCTGTTCAACAAAATTATACACAACTAAAGTACACAATCTGCATTTGTCATGACAACAAAGGCTCTATTCTCACTACTTAGAGACCGGTGTTTCAGAGATTCTGTTGTTACTTTAAAGTTAAGGATCAGCCCATTTGAAAGCCTTTGTTATTTTTTAGTTTTGTATTTTAAATTACCGCTCTTGTTGTTGTTTGTCCAGGTTACTCTGCGACCAGAGATCAAGCTGCACCTGACAGAGGGCATTTACCAGATACTGGACCTGTGTGTGGAGCAGGATATTAAGTTCCTCACGGCGAGCTTGCAGGCTGGAGTCCGTGAGGTGTTTAGCGAGCTCTACAGCAACTACACCCACTATCACAAACCCCAAAGACAAGGAGAGGACAAATACACTGTTTGAAATGACCCAGCAAAGTCCAATTTGGGTCCATGTGACCCTGAAAGTGTCATTTGGGTTTATGTATTCTGCATCAATTCAACAAACTTGTCTGACAGGAAATGCTGTCAATGTATTTTTTTATTTCCATGTTTTCACATACTAAAACTGATGTATAAAGACATAGTTGAGTTATCATTGTTGCTTTTTTAACTTGTCGTGCTTTTCCATGAGTGCAGTATTACCTACTGCAAATTGTCATTTTCAACCCTTTTTTACTGGGCTGTTGCAAGTAGAATCAAAAAACAAAAAACCGACTTTGGTCATTTGCTAATGGAGTTGCCGCCGAAATGAATCAATGCGAGGATTACAATCTTAGTCAATTTGATGGATTGTGTCAGAACCATACAGCTTTTTATAACGCCACTCATTCAAGGATGCATTGATTAAAGGCTGAAAATGGGGTATTTTGTGCTGTAGTGGCACATAATCCGTGAGCGCCTGCACCCACGCTGCCAAGCTCATGATTTTTTTTGGATTCCCTGCACAGTTTTGAAAGTAAAGAATACTGCAGATGCAGCATTTCTGTGAATAGCTCATATTTATTCTACATTACTGCTAAACAAGTCAAAAGGAAATGATCTGTATGGCTGAATTGAACTATTAAAACTGATTTGTGGATATTAGATTACTTTGTGTGTTGGCACTGAGAGGAAAGAGAGCTATAAACTGATTCAATGATGTCTGCAGTTGGGTTTCCGGAAATGCAAACAAATGTAGCGATAAACTAGCTGGGGTGCTTGCTTATCTGTCAGCTTGGTAAAAACAACACTGTGACAGTATAAGATCAACATAATGAAGCACGCATCGTGTTTTGGGCCTCAGTTTTGAACTGTGGCTGCAGTTAAAATTGCGAGATTTAGGAGCACTTTCAAATAGGGGTCAATTTTGGCCCAAAAAAATCCTGACTGCTGGAAGGCTGAAGGCAAAGAGGAATTTCACATTTCAGCACGACAAGGAGCAGTACAGCATTTGAAAGGCTTCACCAGATGTGTGTGAACTGGTTGGATTTGACCAATCACAGGCCAGATCTAAATCGGTTGAATATTGACCCATTTTGCCTTTAGGCAAATAATGGCAACCAGTTCAGGACCAAAACTCTTGCCTGGAGTTAGGTGCGATAGGCTCCGGCACTCCCGTGACCCTCGTGAGGAAAAGCGGTTCAGAAAATGGATGGATGGATGTTCACATTCTGACCGATTTCCTACAACTTTTCACAATACAGTACTTTGATGCAACATAGATAAAAGAATAACAATCCAGTGGGGTGGGATAGGTGTAAAATGTTCCATCCATCCATCCATTTTCTTTGACACTTATCCTCACGAGGGTCACAGGAGTGCTGGAGCCCATCCCAGCTGTCAACGGGCAGGAGGCGGGGTACACCCTGAACTGGTTGCCAGCTAATTGGAGGGCACATAGAGACAAACAGCTGCACTCACAATCACACCTATGTGCAATTTAGAGTGTCCAATCAACGTTGCATGTTTTTTGGGATGTGGGAGGAAACTGGAGTGCCCAGAGAAAACCCATGCAGGCACAGGAAGAACATGCAAACTCCACACAGGCGGGGCCCGGGATTGAACCCAGGACCTCAGAACTGTGATGCCTACGCTTTACCAGCCGAGGCACCGTGCCGCCTGTGTAAAATGTTTTATATCTATTTTTTTTTTTTTAATGACTGCTATTGGTTACTGGCATGAAATGTTCTGCCTGCCCAAGAGCTACCGATGTTATTGTTTGTGACACCAAAAATAGGATTTTGAAATTTTAAAGTGGGTAAGCTTTATTACAATATAATGTTTTGATAGTGTCATTATCCTTCATGGTCCATGGCTATATATATATATATATATATATATATATATATATATATAAGTATTATTGCACCTTAAAAAGTTACAAATATTTGCCAGATGAAATTCTTACTAATTATTTCCAGTATACTGAATGCATAAAATGTATGAAACGCTGACCTTGTACTTTTAAATCAGTGAGAGATACGGTCAGGTCTAGCATCCATAGCTGGAGACGGTGCCTTAACCTGTCAAACCATGGAACACTGAAGGTGCACAGGGCATAAAATACAGTAAGATCATCTTGATTTGTCTCACAATTGGGAATTGTGCAAAATTTGGACCTCCTCCAAGTCATGGAGGCATTTGGTCTGCTGCCAGCTAGAGGGTCTGACTGAAAATGTATTATTATTATTATACACTACTCACACGCAGTTAAGGATGCACTGTATTCAACTTTTGGATGAAATTTGGATGTAATTGTAGATGGGTGGCACGGTGGGACAGCTGGAAAGCGTTGGCCTCACAGTTCTGAGATCCCAGACCCGCCTGTTTGGAGTTTGCATGTTCTCACCAATGCTTGCGTGGGTTTTCTCCGGCCACTCCGGTTTCCTCCCACATCCCAAAAACATGAAACATTAATTGGACACTCTAAATTCCCCCTGGGTGTGATTGTGAGTCCGGCTGTTTGTCTCTGTGTGCCCTGCGATTGGCTGGCAACCAGTTCAGGGTGTACCCCGCCTCCTGCCCGTTGACAGCTGGGATAGGCTCCAGCACTCCTGTGACCCTTGTGAGGATAAGCGGCAAAGAAAATGGATGAATGGATGGATAGGAAGTCGCCTTTGTAGTCAAAGGTTATCCTATATAAGTTTGACCCTTCTGTTCTCATTTCTAAAGAAAAGTGACCCTAACAGTGGAACATTGTGACTTACCAGCTATCTTTCTTTCACGCTTGTACACACAACCAAACAACATGCTTTGTTGTATAGTCATTTCCTATTTTTTTTTTTTAACAGGCACCTCACACCTTCATAACGCTTTTAGGGTGTCCTACCCAGAGGGCAGACAGCCAAGTTATAAAAAAGGGATTTTTTTTTTGCCCCCCACACACATTTATGATTTTAGTTTGAGATACATTAAATGGACACAGTACATCCAAATAAGAAATGTCACAACTGCATGTTAAAAGTTTAATTGAAATGTTAGCCCCAAATGTCAATGTTTTCATTGTGTGACCCATCGTAGTTAGGGTGTTGCATGGGGAGAACATGCAAATGCCACACATGAAGGCCGGATTCAAACCCAGTACCTCAGAGCTCTGATGAGGTGGCTGTGTTTACCATTTGACCACTGTGCTTAAGGAAACTTTTTTTTTTCAAGTTTAATAAAAAACATCTTGAAGTAACCAGAGATGGCGGAGTTTTTCTGACTTCTGACTTGCTTGCCAAATACTAGAGATGACTTTTAGTTGAACTTTGAAATTATTGTGCATTTAAAACAAAACAAAAAAAAAAAGCAAAGACGTTTACCGGCATGACAAAAGAGCCAGAACAGACGTGTCAAACACAAGGCCCGGGGGCCAGATCCGGCCTGCCACATGATTTTATGTGGCTCGCGAAGCCAAATCTAGAGTGTCAATTTCAATTATTCTTGTAAAAATTTGTACAAAAACTTCAAATTGTCTTGCATCCTAAATGATAATGTTGAGATATTACAAGCGTGTTTCTGTTACCAAACATGAATAGTTGAGAAACACATTACCCTTGATTTCTGATTCCCAAAGAAGATCATAAATTGATGATGTAAATACGATGAGGCGATTAAATATTTGTATTGTTTCACAGTCATAACGGCCCTCTGAGGGAAACCGGAACCACAATGTGGCCCGCGACAAAAATGAGTTTGACACCCCTGAGCTAGAAGATGCCAAGTGTGCTGCGTGACTGCTGTATCGGATTATTTGGCATGGCCATCAATGCGACAAAAATGTTAAAAGTGCATTCCACTATGACTGTGTAAAGTAAAACTTTGAGCTGCTACGTGTCAATATAATTTTCCTTCTTCTGAACGTGTTTATTAAAGTGGCACAATCAAAATATCTGTTGTCATGCTTTGTGATAAAGTTTTCCACACTATGTTTTTAAAATTGATACCACAGCCTTTTGATCGACTGACAAATATCAGTTGTCCAAAATCGGTGCTTCAAAATAAATCGACAAACCCGACTAAGTGATTTAATTAAAGGACACAGAAATAGTGCACATTTTGGTGTCATTTATTAGCACTATTAATTATGACAATTTTTTTTTACTACCCCAACGTGTTGCAGCTATAGGAATATTGTATGACTTGACTTGCTTAAATTTTTCCCCGCAGTGACTTGAGATTTGCACATATGACATACTTCCACCTCAGCAAGTTCCCACAAAAAGTACTTCTACTTCGAATACTGAAGTAAGTTTCATGTGAGAACATTAATTTTGTGTTTCTAGCGCCCCTAGCGCTCGCGTCGGAGTAGAGCATCAGACAGCCTGTAGCGCGAACACACCATCGCCGCTTGGCTCCGAGAGCTCCAACTAAAACAGTCACTGCAACCATTTAGTTCACCATTCGCCCGTGTCTTTCCCACTCGACTTTAGCACGATTTCGCCCCTCGACACGCTCGCGGCCCCGAGCCCTCCTCCGCAACTGCGTTATCCGATGTTTGATTGGATTAAAGCGGGGTTAGCCTTTGCCCTCTAACCTCGGTTGCTGAAATTTGGCTAGCTGCTTCCTGCTCCCCTCCCCGGAGGACCGCGGACCGAGCGCCGAAGCGCCCTGCGCGATTACGACAAACCGGGGCGAGCCGCCGCCGTCACCGCCACCTCCACCTCCACCGCCATCACTAGAGAAGCCCGAGCAAGAGCCACCGAGCACCGGGCAGGCGGACGAGACGAGCAGAAAACCATGCGGAGGAAATCGAGGATATTTTTATGTTTTGCGGTGCTGTGGGTGCTGGGGATAGCCTACTACTTCTACTCGGGGACGGCGTTGGGTCGAAAGGTAAGACTGGGTCCTCCCAAAAAATTTTAGTTATTTTTTTTAACCAACCCGTTTTCTTCTGGGGGACAAAGCGGCGAAAGAGACCCGTTGCCGGGGTCCCTCTACCCGCTTGAGGCGCTCTGTTCTGGCCACACCGGTGATGTGTTAAGCGAATAGAAGGCCCTGTTAGTATCAATATAAAGATCATCTTTAAATTGATTATTCCAATTTAAGGAGGGTGTCAGGGTTGCGGGACTGGCCGGTTAATTCGCACGTCTGTTGTTCCCCCGTGACGGCGGTTTGGAGGCACGGTCAGCACCGGCCGGTGTGACTTCCTGGGTCGGTGTCTTGATGGGAGGCTGCCGGCCTGGTTTACAGGGCCGGCCGGGGGGGCTTCGCCTGCGGGCTGGAGGACGTCAGCACATGAGCTGAGAGCAGGAAGTGAACCTAGCACCGAAGTGGGAGAGAATGTGACAGAAATTCGAACAGTTGTTCATTTGGACTCTGCTGCTCCGTTTCGGAGATCTATTCCCACATCCCGCATCGTAAAGAGTTGTTTTATCCCGTACCCTCACCTAATAATCATACCTACACATTTTTTTTTTTTTTTTACCTCGGATTTAACTAATTATTTTCGAGCATGTTTCCCAAACAGGTAAT
This sequence comes from Syngnathoides biaculeatus, assembly GCF_019802595.1. Lineage (NCBI taxonomy): Eukaryota > Metazoa > Chordata > Actinopteri > Syngnathiformes > Syngnathidae > Syngnathoides > Syngnathoides biaculeatus. Next base: position 12,305,519 of record NC_084642.1, read on the forward strand.
TTAGTATTGGGTTGCCGATTAAAATACAGTAATGTGTTATTGATTGTGAAACAGAACGGTAAATTGCTTTTGGATTATTTTTTGGGGTAAGAAATCAAGGTCATTTATGTACACTTTGCATATCCTGTTTAGGGTTAGAGTGAGCTGGATCCTATCCAGTTTGGACAAAAGGCTAATTACACCCTTAACCTGTCATCAATCAGTGTCAGGAGATCAACCACATTTTAAATGGTCTTTAATAGGTCTTCTTGTTGCCACTGATGGCATAGTAGTGAACTAGATTTGACTTCTGTGCAGGAACATGGTTCCGTTTCCCATTTTGTTGATTGCATGATTCCGAGTGTGTTTTAGTGTGTCTCTGGATGATCTGCCCTGTGATTGACTGGTGACCAGTCCAGGGTGTCATCTGCCCTTTGCCCGAAATCCGATGTCTGCAGCTCCTGAACAGAATAACCGATGTACTAAATTGGTGGCAAAACGAAAGGGTCGATCTGATGTGGAAAAGTTTGGGATACCCAATTTTATTGCTCAATTAACTGGATTTTAAACTCACCAACAAGTAAACTCTCCCACCCTCCCAAAAACTAATTCTTGCGACTTTAATCATGTACTTGAGTACACCATCGTGCTTTGCCACCCATCGGCACGCACATGACCAGCTGGAAGTTGTCATGCAATAACCTAATCTGCTCATTAAGGGCAATTAGAGGTTTTGTACCTGAACCAGTAACCCGTTGACTGCAACTGGGTGACTCGGATGGTCACTTTAATCTTTAAACTGGTGCAAACCTATACCGTGACCTAGAAAAAAAAATACAATAAATCACCTGATGACCACTTCCTCTTTGAGCTGTCAGATGCCAGCTTGACTCTTGCCTTGATTCATTTCACCTACAATATATGCAATCAGTGTACAGTAGATCAAAAGACTATAAAATAGGCTGCAGGACAATCATTGTACAAAACATATAACTTGTAAAAACAACATTTAGAAACCTGCATTTATGAAGTTGAATTTGTCCAGGCTAGGGATGGACTTAAAACAATTTTAACATTTTGGACAGTTGTATACTCTCAACACTGTTCAAATGCGAGGTGTTTGTGCTGTGGAAAAAAAGAAACCAAGATTAATCATTTCAACCTTTTCAAACAACACAATTCATGTAGCTTGTATAATCTGTACTGCTCAATTGGATAAAAATAGCATTTTGAAAAGTAAAAATAAACTCTAAAGTGCCTATGAAGGAATAAAGAAAGCTATAAAAGGGTTTCCAAGGCATTTCCAAATGAGTTGCACAAGTCATAGATCACATTAGTGTTGGAAAAAGTTTTGAAACGCTTTAAATTGATTCCATGCTTTGTATCACAAGAAGCGGATGTTTGAAACTTTTTTTTCCACTTTAGTGTGCTTAGGATCCAGTCAAGACATATGTAGTTAATAGAAGGTAAACATCCTTCAGATATCCTTGTGCGTGTGACAACACACACACACACCACACACACACACACACACACACACACACACACACCTATGCACGCCCTCATGCAGGTGGCAGGTTTGCATCCTGCTGCGTGTGTATATGAAGTGCTCTGCATGGGTGGTTGTAGACTCAGTGCTACATTTGTGTGTGTGTGTGAGAAAATACTGTGTGTACGCCACCTGCCTTGTGCCTGGCCATATCAGCCTCTGTGTTTGCATTGCTCCAGTCAACCACATTAGCCGTTTTACTTTCCAATTATGTTGATAGCTGTGTGTGTATTCATGTGTTTCATGCTTGTTAAGGGGGTCAAAGTGGCAGCAATGTCTTGTTCAGGCCGATTTGGAGCTTGGATGATGAGCTGCACCTGCTTTGTAGGGAAGCATACTGTATTGTTCGAAATAGGCAGATATATTTGACTATTACATTTCCTAAATTGAGCAATGTTGAGGAAAATAACACTCATTGACTTATTCATGGTTCTCTATATCTATAGAGCTTGTGCACCTACGTCATAAAATCACATGACTTTTGTTTACCTCGCCATATTGCTGGTCTAACAAAGCATTGTTCAGTGCTAAGTCAGTTGGAGACGACACGAAAATACGTCTTATAGCACGACACCCAGAGTCTTGTCCAATACTGTTAGACATGTAGGAAGTGAAAATAAATGAAGATGCGTGGAAAAATGAGATACATTTGGCATAGAGGATTTAATGCCAAAGTCGATGTTTTCGCCGATAAGAAAGTGGACTGTTAATTCGCTTCCGCTTGTCTTGGACAACTGGATCTACACATGTATCTGGTGAGTAAGTCAAGATTGTCAAGATTTACATGGAAAAGTTTGAAAGCATATAAAAGTCTGGATGCGTACAAATACTTCGTTGCTGGCTCTGTTCTCAATCGGGACTAAATCCCACATAGTGACGGCTTGTGAACACAGAAGCATTCGGCCAGACGTTAACCTTCGCCTTAATCCATCGATGTTTTCAGATAGTATTCAGTACAAATAGCAATATTTAAATAAATGACCCCAGGTTTTACACAAACTTGCATTCATTAACTATGATTGGGGAAAAAAAAAAAAGAGGACGGAATCCAGTCGTCTCCACAGAACTTACACTTTCTTACAACTATTGCGGCCACACTTAACCTCCGTAAACCTCTGCGACAGAATTATTATTATTTTTTTTAATACGCATTGTTCTCAAATGAGCCAACTCTGCATTACAAATACTTCTTGGTAATTCGAGATTGAGAAGAACAATTCCTACTTGAAATGAAGTGATCGCTACACAGGCATGTATGTATTTTGGTTGGGCATCATCAATCATGTTTAATTGCTGAAATCCATCACTATTTTCTGTTCTTTTCAGCTGGTATTCCATAGAATGATCTCTTTGAATATGTGTCTCGTCTGTTGTGACAACCAACACCACAACAGGTCTTGGGTATTGTAAATATTCTCCTCTGGTTCAATGTCTTCCACAATGTAGAGCAGCTCTGTTTGACCGGCAATTTGGTGCTGTGAAAATGGTGACATCACGTCCACGAGCTCTCTCGGCTCATGTTCACTGCACCCTGAGCAGAATGAGCAATATAGGAATTGGCTGAAGGACGAATTCATGATTTGCATTGATCTTAATCAGTAGCATTGGGCGGCAGTAGCTTTTCTGTTAGGACCTGGGGCTTTGTAACCTACATTGATTTACCAGAGTGGAATTTGATATGCGCTTAGTTAAATATTGCTTGTCTTCCTGTAATAAACTGCCACATATTGGGTAGAATGACTATTGTTGGATAACGTCCATTATTGTCCTCTTGTTGATCTGGGGTGTTCTTCGTCTGTTGAATTTATTGCCAGGTTATACACCGTCACGCTGCTATGATGTCACAGTGTTTGAAGTATTTGGCATCTAGCTCAATCCAGTCTGTACCACGTGCAGGGAAACACAACCCAGATCAGTGTTTACCATGCCAAAAAGTGCCATGATGAGAGAGATTGGACTGTACCACTCAATGGAAACTTAGGATATGTCTGTCTTTGTCTTGGTCATTGACTTTCAATTAGGGATCGCAACCGGTTACAAATAACCGGTTATAACCGGTTTTCGTTCTTTTGAAACTGTAATCGGACTTTTGAAATCGTTTAAAATTTCCAATCATTTCTTCCAGTTCCGGTACTCCACATTTTTTTCAATATCATTTCCACTTTTTTCAAGTTTCGTTGTTAAGAGTAAAGTTGGACTCAAAAGAACATTCAGTTAAATCAAGGAAACATCAAACATGGCATCGAGGAAACGCTCCAAAGTATTGGAGTTGTAGAAGTTGTAGCGAAGTTGTAGCGCCGGAGAAAAAGGAGTCGGAGGCGGCGTGTCGGACACAGGAACAAAACTTGTTTTATTGGCAGACATCAAAACACTACTCGCATAACTCTATGAATTCGTCACTCTGGGCGAGCAACAACAAAAACAGTCCGTGTGGAACCCCGCACCCCAACTTGTGGTCCCGCGGGTGAATTATGTAAACACCACAATGTTACTGGTTTTAAAACCAGTTAATCGTTTTTTTGCTACAGGTGTTCGCTTAAAACCGGTTATGAAAGTAAGTGTTTTTTTGCGATCCCTACTGTCAATGCAGATAACTTGATTCTCAAATTTATTGACTTCAGTGAGGGTGAGGACTAAAGTTTCTTGCTTCTAGGCAGTACCCCCCCAAAAATCTGATTACAAAACCTATACTTTTTTCTACTTTTTACAGAATTAAATGAATGCAGTGGTTATTGCTGTCAAAATTCCATGTAAAACTTTTGAAGTTGCATATCTAAATGTAAAAAAAATACAAAAATATCCCTAATTAGCTAGTTAAGTTTCACAAAAAGTTTGCAGAACCACAACCTGGACATCGCACAAAGCTCTTTTTGTTGATGCAGTGTGGTACACGGGAGATAGTGTTGCAAACTCTTTTTCAGGATACTCTTCTGAATTCCACCAACAAGAATGTTTTGCGTTCTGCCAACTCTTCGGAACGGAGCGTCTACTTTCATGCTAATCACGGCTGTGAGAGGGAAGCTCAGTGCCAAAATTGTTGTGAGCCGCGGGAAAAGCCAGGACACGTCATTAATGTTGTCAGCTGTTCAAGCCTTGCTACAAATGTTTGGCAACTAAAGGAAAGCTGCTTTTTCCAACCTGTGATGAGGCATCATGAATATGTTAGCTGCATCTCTTTGCAAATTCAGTTGGAAACACTAAAATCAGACCTCGAGTTGTTCTACAAATTTTGAATTAAGATGTATATTAGGCTGACAACTTGATAGTTCAATGATTTATTGAATAGTTTTGTATTTATAAATCTTGAATCTTTTCACCCCAATGGGTTGAGTGAAGAACCATTAAGCAAAAGAAATGACATGAGCATGCTTCCAGACTACAGACTGCACCAGGTTGTAAGACGTGCCCACTCTGTAGAATTTTTTTATTATTTTTTTGTACATACATTAGCTGCACCGGACTGTACGCCGCAGATGTTTACGTACATTGTCAAATTTGATATTTACAGATTCACACTTTATAAATTTTTATTTACTTACCTTGTTTCCAAACCTTGACAGTCACACGGTAATAAGACGACTCAAACGTAACAAAAAAGTCTTTTTTTTTTTTTTTTTTAATTCCTCCTGTTCACTGAAACCACTAAAGTCATCTTCTTCAGTATTGCAGTTGGAGAGGCTCAGAATGTTTCTGTCACACACAATTTAAGTCTCTCTGTCACCCTCAATGTCATTTTCATCTGGAGACCCAGTTACTGCTTGAGTTGTGCTTTTCTCCTCACGTAGCAGTCCAGCCTTTGGAAATCTGTTGGTGATTGTTTATTCTTTTACACTGCTCCACACTTTTAAGATTCACTGGCACACCTCAGAAAAGGACGATCTTCGCGTTCGGACAGTTTTTGTAAAAAAGTTTAGATTAATCAAATTTAAAAAATATATATTTTACGTTTGTGCATGTCATGCTGCATTTTGCGTTGAACGCACCGAAAACTTTTGCTGTCTTCTTCAACACATTTGAGATAGTGCCGTCTTCTTCTACGCACAGTTGAGGTACATTCTTCTTCTTTGTGCACTGAAGGTGAAGTCTTATCCTCCTCCGTGCACTAAAGGTCTGTTGGTTTAATGTTTATTTTTATTTTTTAAATTAATTTATTTTTATTATGTATCATTTATTTTAATGTTTAAAACATTACGTTTGAATACGTTTTTGTTGTATGTTTAAACATTTTTTTAGCGGCATTGTCATTTAGGCCGGCGGATTCAGACCCTGTTGAAAAAAATAGCGTCTTGTAGTCCGGAAAATAGGGTGATTTTGCAGTATTGACTGCCAAGTCTCAGAGGGTCAAAGTTGCACTACACTCAATAAATATTTCAGAACATTAGTTTTCTATCTATGATAGCCGGGAGAGGGCCAGCACTCCTATGATGACCCTTGTGAGGATAGTTGGTTCAGAAAATTGATGGAAAACTCACTGTAGTGTTCAAACGTTGTATTGCAGTTCATCTATTATGGATTTGGTGCATTGATTTTTTTTTTTATTATTTTTTTTTTTAATATTTTATTTTTTTCCCTTCTCCCATGATTATTTTTTTTTTTATCCCCACACTCAACATTAAACATAAACAGAGGGACCGCACCACAGTGGGGATTGTTGGTAAATTAAAGATATGGCTTCTCTTACGCCCTATCACGTCAGCTTTTGATGCCTTCACCTCATATTACCACAACTGACTTGGGTTTCTCATCTGCACTGTGACTCCCGTGGCAGATTTTTTTGACATTTCGCCAGGCATCCACATCAATCGCTGCCTGTCATGTTTGCCCCTCCCGCTTCGTCGCATTGTCTTAATGAATTCTGTTTTGTCCACAGTAGCCTTAATTAAGGCTGCCGGCAACAAAGTTAAGCGGATGTCATACCCACATTCTCCAGTGCTGATATGGCTGTCTTTTGAAAGTAGATCATCAGAGCAGTGAGTTTTGTGCTTAGCCAGTGGTTTGGATATGCTTGGTGGTCATGGTGGGTGAGGCTACAGACCTCAGTGCACACACTTGCTTAGTGATGCATAACACTGACCAGCGCAAAACTGAAGAGGAAAAAAGTTTCATCTCATCTCTCTGTATCTTGCTTCTTCCTCCCGCTTGTACATGTCTCAGACTCCTACTTTATCATCACATCTGCTGCCCATCGTAGGCAGTGAGACCTCTCTTGCTTGTTTAAAGCAAACATTGTTAGTAAGAAAGTGGTTTATACGCCCACATCATCATCAACCTCCTCCATAGTGATATATCTGTTGTTCAGATGTTGTCCCTCACGCGAGGTTGGAGTTAGTCACAACACTTATGTGCAACGTCTGCAGTTCACTACTTTGCGAATGAGAAGGTTGAAGATATATATATATATATACATATATATATATATATATAAACATAAACATTTAACCTGTAAGCAAACCAGTACCGACAGTTAGCTAAATATCGCACTCACTCAGTCCCTTTTAAGCTCCCAACCTTTGGATTTTATAAACACTTTCTGCTGAAAGTTTTCAAACTTTGCAATGATGGAATGTGGTCTGTTTCCTGGATTTGGGCCTCCAGATCAGTGAACACGATGAAACTTAATTTTTTTTTCCTTTCGATTGTATCTTGCTGTATCCTAAGCGCTGATAAACTTTTTAATCTGAATTTCGGTGTCTTCCGAAGCATTTTATGGGATGCCGGTGAAAATGACACACGTATTGCACTACATGCATCCATCCATTTTCTGAGCCGCTTATTCTCATGAGGGTCACGGGAGTGCTGGACCTAATCCAAGCTGTCGTCGCGCAGTAGGCAGGGTACACCCTGAACTGGCTGCCAGCCAATCGCAAGGCACATAAAGATGGCCAACAGTTGCACTCACAATCACACCTAGGGGCAATTTAGACTCTCCAATTAATGCATGTTTAGGGGCGTGGGAGGAAACCGGAGTTCCGTGAGAAAACCCATGCAGGCACGGGGAGAACATGCAAACTCCACACTGTTGGTACCGGGATTTTAACCATGGTCCTCAGACCTGTGGGGCCAACGCTCTGCACCTCCTCTGCCGTATTGCAATAAAAGAGGAATTATTTAAATTGGTCATTCTTTTTCTGCGGCCCGATGACAAATGCGACACGGCCTGTTACCGACCCGCTGTCCAGTGGTTGGGGCCACTCCTCTTTGTCGCTTGAACTGTGATTTATTGTACTTTGTGTCACATGTATTCACTCGCTGCTTGATAATGTATTTGGCCAATCAAATGGAGCCTTACTACCATATACTATCTGTCCACCGCACCTTATTATGAATGCCATTTGAGTTCTAGGCACGATGCACTAGTGAGTCAGATAAAGCTCTTCCAGCTTGCATGCAGTAGGCCATGGCCTAACTTGATGCAGCAGCGAGTCATATAAAACTCGTGGGATTTATAATACCGCGCCCACCCCATATGCCAATATGTTTGCTGACAGCTGAGATGGTGAAGCTAATGAAGATGGAGCTAGTTGGCATCAAAATGTCCGAGGGGAGAGATACAAACATGAAAATCTGGGCAACAAACTTGTGGCTAAAAAGAATAGCGTGTCTCTTTTTTGGAAATAGTTTTGTATATGAGAGTTCGTGTTACAAACAGGTACTATGCAAGTCATGCTGAAAGCTCGTTTCAGCCACTACTGTGGAAGAAACAAGAGCTTCACTACAACCACGAAATGTTATATGAAGAGTTCCAAAAATCCAGTTTAGTTTCAATGAACACAACATTATTCGGGGACATTAAAGCTCCACTGACATCCCTATATACATTGTAAAATAGAGATTGTAATGAAAAATACATACAACATTATTCACTTCAATGTCTATACGAAAAAATAAATATGAGCGGAGAACGTGTCATCCATGCACAAAGTTGCAGAAGTCTCATTCGACATCCAAGTGGTAGCCATATTGCCTGCAACGTCATCAGCAGACCTCACATCAAGACATCCGCCATTGAAATTACGTAGTGGCACCTGCTATGGGACACGGAAACTCTTTTCGAGGAAGAGAACATCGCAACCTATCGTTTCGAGCTATATTTAGATGCCGCTGGAGCTTGCTCGCAGCCGGTGGCTCGAGGCCCGCCACCAGTCGCTTGCTGAAAGATGGATTAAGCTCCCCCCCAACAATTATGTTTTTTCAATAGCTCTATACACACCTACCTGTCATTTGGACCCCATGAAACTCTCATCCTTTGCACCTGTGCAATCCATTTTTGACGACGAACCGGGTCTTTTGGAAACGTATGAAGAGCAAATCCATCGAACAATATCCACCAATACAACAAGCCGCCATTTTGGCTAACACAAAGAAACAAAAACCTACCTTCCCACAGATAAAACTGGTATAAACCCATGAGGCCGCCCGAGTGGGCTCCTGCTGATAACCTCACTTTCTGCTTCTTCTCCAAAACACATCCCTGAGAGGATTTTAATGGGTGGAGTTACAAAAAGCCGTATATGTTAAAATCATGTTGTGTGGTGGGGGAAAAAAAATTGGAAGGGTCCATTCCGGCTGCCTTTTTTTAAATTTTTATTAAAAACATACTAAAAATCATGCTTTTCGTGTCAGTGGAGCTTTAAGATATTCTACTACAGTGATCAATAAAAGCTTTAGCTTTTCACCCCCAATGTCTATGTTAGGATCTCACTGTCTGGGGTCTATATTGACAGAATAACATCAACATTTGTCATTGCAATATCCAATAGCGCTTATTTTTCTGATGTCGTGCAGCCTTAATAAACATCGTTTTGCAATAATACTTAACTGAGGTGAGCTGAGGTGATCTGGCAGTTGTATGCTCGATTCCATTCAGGATAAGTATGTCTTTCCGCACAGGGCATCATATTACAGCTGACCCTACTCCCTTGTACACAGGCTGTTCAACTCTCTCCCCACTGGCAAGGGGCAATGGTTCATTCAGACCAGAACCTTTTGGACTTCAGAGATGCCGTTGTATGCTTCTCTGGATCGTGACAATCCATACATTATTTATGACCTCTTCTGCCCTTTGTTGGTTGATGGAGGTATAGCTTGCATGTCGTAGCTACCTTTGTGGAGCCAAATTTTATTCTTCTGGTGACATTTTTTTTCCCAAGGAGACCAGCTGTCTTCTATTCATCGTGTCAATGATGGTCAAATTCTTCAGAGGGCGAGCACACACTTGTCATGCTGGCCTTCGTTGTGGCTAGAACATTGAAACGATGAAATAAATGGCAAGTGTTCGTCATCTCTTTTCATCAGTCGTGTCTAGCCTCCACTCACAGCTGAAAGAGTGTGATAACGAATTAATTGAGCTAGTAAATTCTTTCTGGAAGGTGTATTTAGAGTTGATGGCAGAAAACGCAGATGCTGGCCGGCTTTATTTGTTTGTTTGTTTTTCTGCAGTCATCTTCTGAAGGCCAATCAATCAGCATTAGCACCAGGTGAGAAAGATGAGCTGTGTGTGAGACAAACATTCCAACACGTAATGATCCAGCGTTGCAGTAGGTTGATTAAAAATTAGGCATGATCTGTAGACAGTATGCATCATCCTTGCATTAGATCTCGCAGCTCAAGCCTGTCTGCCCTGCAACAAGGTCTTCGAGGTTCAGTTAAAGTAGACATCTCTCCAGACATATGTTGCATCTAGGTTACTATTGTATGTCTTATTGCTGACTTTATGTGTCCTCATCCGCCAGTGTGGATGCATCATATTTCACTTTTTAGTATCTGTCCACCAAGTCCTCCCCGTCTTTAAATCGCCCCCATGGTGTTGGCTCCTGGGTAAATGTAGAATACGTTTTGAAAATCCTGCCTTCTTTCGAGTGCATACATAACCTCGCCGCCTCTTGTTCGCCAGTGTACAGATTGTCACTACGTCTTGCGCCCTTTGCACCCTCATCTTCTCTCTACTTCGGAAGAGAGCAGAGAATTCAGTTGCTGAGCAACACCGACACCATTTCCCTTGTCAAAGCCAAACAAAAGAAATATATGATCAGAATATCATACTCCCCATTGTCTTGTTTTTACATTGCTTCTTGTGTTCTCAAAATTTCCCTTGATTTTACTGTTGGATTGTACAATGTCCTTGTGTGCTCTGAAAATAAATTGCACTAATTCTCCGTGGAACCTCTAAAGTTCACCCTGAGGTCATTTAGTAGAATTTTGAATTTAATAAATATTTTGAGGAATGGAAGGGAAATGCTTTAACAGTCATCATGAACAATTTGTTTACACGCTGTTGTAAAGATTTGCTGTGAAGTGAGATTCATATTCAAAGTAAAATATGTTCAGTTAATTGAACCAGTGTACATCACAGTATCTTAATATATTTCATTGTCAAATGCATGTATAGTACATCAACCCTAAAACAAAATTGTTTGAAGAAAACAACAAAATAACCACATTGTGATTTTTGCCCCCCTCCCGTTCCCCGTGGAAGGGGCTCTCATCCATAAAAATTACCAACATTAAGTGCAAGAACTCATTTTTTACGCTTTTGTCCAACAGAATCAACTCACTCAAAAATTTTTATATTCACTGGTACGTCTACTTACGAACGTCTTTAGTCACGAAAAGTTCAGGTTACAAACCACCTCCTCTGAAAAACGTCATCTGTTATGAAGGAAAATTTAGGATACGAAAGGCAAAAATAGGCGCTGCTATTCACAGCCCCCAAATTCCACTGAACGTAAACCTCCGACATCTTGGTTTGAAAGTGGCGTGATAGAGCTGCTCTCCCATTGGCTATTGCCCCAGCATCTTTATGGCTAGGAGGGGCATCAATCTTTAATCATGATGATTTTCATTTCCCTTGGACACTCGAGCGTAACCGAATCAGACGCTAGAACTGTCACATGCTAGCGCACATTAGTAAAATACAACTTTTTCTCGAGTTTAACTTTTTTTTTTTTTTTTGCATGTTTATTAATTTCTTCATCATGGGCCCCAAGAAACTTTAGTGGAGTTAAGTTGTGTGGGCGCATACACTCGTACGGATTTTCTCTTGGCTTTCAAATGCTTGCCTCCTCCGTTCCCTGCGAACCCTTTTGCTTCTCTTGCACTCATCCTTCTCTTCACATAGTCACCCAACGCCAATGGTAAATGAACATAATTTTTATTATTCTTCACATTATGTACTTTGAATTCTTATTCTTTGGCAGGGGTCGGGGGGCTTTGAACGGATTAGGCTATTTACATGTAAAAAGTGTTACGAAACAACTTCTGGAATGAATGAATTTTACAAGTAGAGTTATCACTGAACTATGTTGCTGCATCTCATTAAAAATCTCCTAATTAATCAGAAAGAAAAGTCTTTTTTAATCTGACCCTGGGTGCCAGTGTCTCATTCCTGCTCTAAATAATTTAGACATATACACGGTTGACATGGCTTTTATCTAGAGGATTTGTAAGGCTGATGAAGTAATTTCAGCATGAGTACCCATGTACAGTATCTGTGCATCCCTACAGAACATCTTTTATCCATATTGTACCCCTGGTAGCTATAACCTTCTCTGTGACGGTGTGCACTCTTTCATACACGCTTGTAACAAAGTTAAAGTGCAACCAAAGAAGAAACTTGTGGACCGTCTCTTTTCAGCCTGTTCAATGATTTCCGGAAGCAGACAAGCTGACTCAGCTTGCGGTCTTGAAAAGAGGGAAGAATTACATTGAAACTTTGGCAGGTTTGCTGATGTTTGATTGATTGGTTCATTTGATGAAATGATGTTAAAAGTAATTGGAAACTAAAGAAACTGATCATTCCGCCCAATGCATCCTCCTAAGGTTTGGAATAGTGGTGTGTTATGTGACTTGATGGATGGAAATGGGATTTCTGAGTTCTCTTATCCCATCAATATGATGTTGGACTTTGCAAACCAGAGTATACCACATGCTTGTAAAACGGAACATTAAGGGATTCTTTCCATTCACCCACGTTAGGATGTTGTCTTTGTTGTCAAATTAGAGCTTGAATGGCACATGAACAGCTGTCTTTCACAAGTTTGGTAAGAGTAAAGCCTGAACTTCAGATCACCTTTAATACAATCCTCCAGGCACCCATACCAGTGTGTTACACTGACAGCTATGGTTGTTAAACCTTGGACTGTGCCTCCTTTTGATAGAAACATGCATTTAAGAGCACTATAACGTAACTGCCTTTTTATAACAAAAATCTTTTACAATTAGCTCAGTTCAAGTTAAACTGTTAGACAACCACATCAAAGACTTGTTCTGCCAAGTCTGTTTTATATACAAATGATTATTATTGAAGTTAGAATGAACAGAAACATACAGAAAAGATGGCAACAAGGGGAGCATTCAAGCATTCAATGAAGATTACCGCGATAAGCTAGCATGTATTTTATGTGTGGAGAGACAGGTTTACAGCCAGAAAAAAACATTTTTACAGTATTTTGATGGTTTGGTTTTATTTCTGAATCCTCATTAGGGCTGAATGTTGGTATTTTTACTGCATTTTTGGCTTATCTTTAACAATGTTGGGTATACAGTACGGACTAAAAATGAGCCAACAGAGGGGTAGTTTATTATTGAGCAGAGTACAAGAGTATTGCATAGTTGGTGTTTTTGCATGTAGCCAGCCAGCCCTCATTACACTCCAATTTACTGATGCCCGCATCACTTCTCCCAAAAGTCTTGGGAATCATTTGGATGGTATTTTTGCCAAAGTAAGACGAGCCTTTATGTTCTTTTTGGTGATCAGTGGTTTTCTCCTTGGATCTCTGCCATGGGTCCGTCTCTGTGTGTCTTGAACACTCAACGTAACTGAGGCCTCCAATTCTTTATAAGTTGTCCTGAGTTCCTTTGTTACATCTTGGATGAGTCATTGCTATCCTCTGGCTGTAATCTTTGCAGGTCGACCACCCCTGTGAAAGTACACCACTGTTGCCTCCTTCTGAGGATAATTGCTCTCTCTATGGTTTGGTGTAATCCTAAAGCTTTAGGAATGTTCTTTTAATAACCTCTTCCAGGCTAATAGTTCTTCTCAAATTCTTTGGATCGTGTCATTTTGTTCTAGCTTTTTTGGATCCTTTATCTAATTTGATTTTGATTGAACAGATTCTGGTGAAGTTTCTTTTTTTTTTTCTTTTTTCTTTTGAATTGAACAGTTGTGGAGGGAATCAGGCTCCGGTGACCAGTGGAAAAATGAATCAATTGTGGCTAAGAAAACTTTTTGGGTATGATTTAACAAGAGCGGTTATTGCTTATTGCACTGGCCCAGGTAATTTTAAATCTTTATTTTTCCCTTTATAAATGAAATTACCATTTAAAAACAGCATTTTGAGTTAACTTGGGTTAAATTTGTCCCAAATTTACATTTGTTTTACAATTGTAAACATTAAAGTGGGGAACTGTGCCATAAATATAGGAATTTGGGAAGGGGGCCAATGCTTTTTCACAGCAGTGTTTTGTTAAAGAACACATCCATCCATTTTCTTAGCCACTTATCCTCACAAGGTTTGTGGGAGTGGTGAAGACTATCCCAGCTGTCAATGGGCAGGAGGCGGGCTAGACCCTGAACTGGTTGCCAGCCAATCGCAGGGCACATAGAAACAAACAGTTGCACTCACAATCACACCTAGGGGCAATTTAGAGTGTCCAATTAATGTTGCATGTTTTGGGTATGTGGGAGGAACCCGGAGTTCTCAGAGAAAACCCACACGGGCACGGGGAGAACTTGCACACTCCAGACAAGCGGGGCTTGGATCGAACCCTGGATCTCAGAACTGTGAAGCCGACGATTTACAGCTGAGCCACCGTGCCTCACAGACCACAATAATCACTGATAGTACAGGAAGGTGTTCTACTGTCTTGTAACCTCAAGCACATTTATACACACTGCACATAACTCACCAGTGATTACAGCTAAATGAACTTTTGGGGACAGAATGGTTTTGCAACATATTTGCTTCACGTCTGTATCTACAGTTTCAAAAATGATATAAACAGAAAATGTACCTCAATCTGCTTTAGGTCTTTTGAGTCATGCTTAACAGACTTTGTTTCCCGTTACTTCTTGTTTAGAATTGACTGCAGATGGTAAGTTCCTTGTGCCAACATAAAAATAAATATATAAATAAAAATAACAAAAAACCCCCGTTGTGACTCATTGGAGTGACCAAAAACACTTCAAAGCCATCATGGAAAACCCAGTACTATGGAGACGTTCATGTCGATGAGTGAATGCAAACCTCTGACCACAACTATATAGGTCATTTCTCGAAAAGGAGGAACGCTTCCCCCACAGAGAGTAGCAATTTGTTTCAAAGGGCCTGCGCACCATTAGAGAAAAATCTCCCCTCAGCCAAGTTACAGGGGAATAGTGTGTAATTAGCCCTCATTAGATTCCTTACATCTGCGCCTAGCCTGTTGGTGAGTTTGATGCATTATAAGATGGGCTCATGTTCGGTGGTTGGAGTGTTTGCAGGCTGCAGACTAGACCACATCAATCAATCACAACTCACCAGACATTTGACTGACTCCTTCTTTACTGTTATTTTCATCCCTTTATCAAATTCCCAGCATTAGTGTTCTGAGCAAATAAAGAGACTCTGTCAGAGCTGCCAAATGTTATGGAACATCCATATTTCGTTACAGATCTCACTCAACGCTGACTCGTCACGGCCGTAGTACCAATTATTCCAGATCCTGTGTGTGTGTGTGTTTGCGTGTACAGAGAATTTCATAAATGAATTCCATGAAATAATAAACACTATATTGTTTTAAAAAAGAGAGGGGAAAATCTGCTTGGGGGCACCCTATTTTCTTATGCTGCCAAGCTGCGAAGGCAAAATAATTTTTTTGTGTCTGGTGTCAGCGCATTGTATGTCATCATTGCTTCTATGGTGATGAATAAGGGACACTTCTTACCATGTTTCTTGCTCATACATTATGTTAAGTAATAAAAGACAGAAATAAGTGGTTGGACATGATTCAACAGAACGCCATCATGTCTACGTACAATTGTTAGTGCTAGCACTAGCTTGCCAGGCTATGTAAGATTTTGTTACCAGCTTGTGAGTATTATCATATTAAAAGTATGTGAACCATATCTCAACCAATCATTGAATCAAAGTCCTCTCCTGTGCACCGGTGACTACAAGCACACGTTTTTCGTCATTTTGTTCTTTTTTGACCAACACAATGCATGCACGATCCATTGTTGTCAGGGTAACGTTTAAAATTAAAAAATGAAAATAAAAAATCCATAGATAATTGTAATTCCACTGGGTAAAAATCAAAATTAAAACCCCAAATTCTTGAATATGTACAGTGATTCGGGGTTGGCTCCTCAATAAAAAAAACAAAAGGACAAACAAAAACAAAACAAAAAAATCCATGAATAGGTGAATCAGGATGGGCTGAGCCTCAATTATGCAGGAGTTTGCTGAACACATCAAGTTTCCTAAGGCTAATGTTTGACTGTCAGAAGACATTAGGGAAATATAATTTTGATTTTAACTAAATTCCACAAACCAGCGGAACTACATCTGTGGTACTGCACACAAGATGATTTAATGTTGGAGTGGAACCAGAGGATCATACTGTTGACCTGCCAGCAGGCTTACAGTATGTTACGTTGTCGTAATGTCATGAAATGTTGCTTTGGCCCTGCTGTAACGTGGCAAAAGACAGCTGGAGTCTGGTTTATCTCCTGTCAGAAGTAATCAGGCCTGTGCACGCTTGTTTCATTTAATTAGAACTGACATATAATAAGAAGTAATGTGAAGGTTATATGCACATATTTTGTCTCTGGGCTGACAAACTCTGTTTATGCGGGTCACACATAATAAATACATGCAAAAGAACCTGACATCAACTGAGTATCTCAGTGCAGGCTTAACACTGACAAAAATACATGTCTCACTGACTGAAAACTGAAAACTTCTCTCCTTGTTTGACAAAACAGATTATTTACCGTCTTACGGAATCTTCAGACATAGGGATATGCCATTTAAGTGATTTTTGTCCACATCAGCGCTGTAACATTCATGACCTCATTCTGGCAATAAATTTACTTTTGCCCTTTTCTATGGAAAAACGTGCATTAGTTAATAACTAACAGTACTGGCCGTACTTTTGCGCAATGAGCCTCCCATCGTGCAGATTGTCTCACACCCAGCAGATACATAGTTTTTGTCGTGGGCGTAATCACATAGGGGCAGTGTGGTTGAGGAGACAACAGTCATCTAGTATTCTCTGAGCGGAGGATGAGCAGGGAGGGGAAGCATCAAAGGAAGCAGAGAGGAAAAAGGAGGGTGGTGAGGTGAAGAAAAGAGAGGATGCTTATGGTTGATGAAAGTGTGTCTACAGTCAAGTTAGGTATTATAAAACTCCGCCCCCACCGGCCCGGCAGCACCCAAGCCTACGCGTCCCACCGGCTCACAGACATTGGGATGATTCAGCACTCGTCTCTTTCACCTCGACAGTGCCTCCATGCTTTTCCTTCTGTTCCCTATTGGTCAGTTGCAGCTTTGGACTGTAACTGTTTTTTTTTTTTTTTTTAAACTAATAAATTGTCAAATTTGTGCCCAACACAGAAACTAAAACCAAACATTTTAGTGCAAAAAACAGGTTAGGTAACAGTTCTTCACCTATGCTTAATCACAATACAGTTAATAATCCAGCCGCTTATCCTCACGAGGATGGCAGGAGCCACCCCTCTCAGTTGACATGTCTGTTTGACTGATATACTGTAGTTGTCAATGCCACTGAAAGGTGCCACGGTTTATAATTCTGTTGCACCCCATGGTAAGAGAGTGTCTTAGCTGGCACGACCACATCACTGTTCTTAGATTAAGGTTTAAAATAAAGACAATGCAGCTATCTGATTGGCTATTATTGTGCGAGTGATTTACAGGTCGGAAAAGGTCCATTAGGGCCCTGAAAGGCAACTTTTATCCTCACGCCTGTTATCTCTTTGGATCTGACCATTCTTTCTTTCATTCCGTGATAGTTTTAGCAAACTACTTCACTGTTCAACTACCAATTGTAATTGAAACAGAACACCAATTGGTTCAATGATCAAACACCTGCAAATGGTTGGCACCCAGTTCAGGGTGTACTCCACCTCTACTCCAAAGACAGCTAGGGTCCAGCACACCTGGGACGCTATTGAGGATAAGTGGTACAGAAAATGAATGAATGGGAGATCTTTGCTGTTTTCTCTTTTCCAGCTTTGCATTCGCCCTTGCTTCTATGATCACAGTTTTGATGCGCTTTCATGTCCTCACGACAAGGGTTCTTGATGATTCGATATGTGAACCATAAAGTAACAGCGTGTGTGAATAATTTCCTCCAGTACTACTACAACAGATGACACCGCAATGTCCTGTGTCGGCTATTCTTTCAACCGCTGTGGACATTATTTGATCCCTGGCAGCATGAAGACTGCTGTTCCTGTTCATTTAACTTGTTTTTATATTTGTTTCACAAGAATTATGATTGTATATGTTTATAAATGAACTCAAGAGAATTTAAATTAAACTTTTTTTTTTCATAAAGTTAGTTAAAGAAAGTTAAAAAAAGAAGCACTGCTAAATAGTATAACAGAGCAGTTAGAACCTGTTGAAACTGCCTCAAAAATTCAACAGAGAATTGCGACACTGCACAAAAATACAAGACAACAATTTTGTTTTTTTTCCTGGTGTGTGACAAGCTTTTTTGGGATATATATTTCCCAATTCCATTCTTAACAATTCTCTATTGAAGAGCCTGCATTGTGTTAAGCTACATATTTAAATCAAATCTAAAAACCCTTAAGATTAAAATGCATGTTAGAATATGGGAAGTATTAAATTTACAGTAGTCTAACAATGCTACAAGTAGAACTATTTAGAGGTATAGCAATATCATCAAGTAAATACTATTTGGTACACAGGCACAATCAGTATTATGCATATTAGTAATAAAGATGACATTTATTGCAATTTTTGCAGGATTTTTTTTTAATGTCACAAATTGGAGAATTGTTGTATAAATGATTAATTAATGGTATGAAAGCTGACCTACAATGTGTTTATGGCAGCATAACTAAATGCTTCTTCCACTAAGATAAAATATATATTACAGCGGGAATCAAGTCATGCTGTTAGCTTTCAATAGCTGTTTCCTGCTGCCTCACAGACTTTCATTTTTGGCACGGTTTCAGTAGCAAAAAAAAAAATTAAAAAATTGATGTGCCCCTGAGAAAGAGGTTCTAGACATTTTTTCAACATCATCTCTGTGCTTCTTATTGTTACCGGTAATGTTTGCAAATCGATTTGACAGCTGAGGAGTCATATGTATGATGTCTGGCACTTTGGGGGCCCCCCCTCTTTAAAATTAAGGATTGAAGCTGAAGGTCAGTTGCTGCATTGCTGCATTTTTTTTGTTTTCTGCAGACTCTTGTTTTAGACTGACAATTATGTGTGTGTTTGTTGGATGCAGATGGGTTTTCGGGAAGGAGGCCAGCACACACAATTGTACCATTGAGCTGTTTAACACTCAGTCTCTCCTGCTCTTTCGCATGCACGCACGCACACACACACACACTTTGGTGTAACTTGTTTCAGTTTGGTCAGTGACGCCTCAGCAAAATGGCTCGGCTGCAAGTTAACACTGGATTTTCCCTTATTTTTTCTTTCTTCGGGATCTTACTTGTGGTAACACACACCAGGAGTCCTGTGATTGTATAATAACATCTCCAATTTCAGGGATTGCTGTCTCAGATCTATAGAAGTGCATATTCCTTTTTGACTGATACGCAACTCAAGATTGCCAAAGTACCTCAGGCCTTTTGCAAAACTTTCCCGGCTTTTTTTTTTCTAAACTAATTCCCTTAAAACTTTAAAGATGTATTGTCCCAACACTGTAAATCCCGTGACCCAGAATGTTTGTCATGTGTCACATCTGTTCTATTCTGGAGTATGTTTGTTGTCTGACCACATGTAGTGACAGCTGTCATGTTGCACATATGTTCTTAGTTTGTACAATGGGAGGACTGAAGTTTGTAAAGTCTGTTCAAAGATGGTGGTCAAACTACCAAATATTTGCAATCTGGAAAGCTGTAGGAAATTGAAGGAAATCTATTCCATCAACAAACCTGTAAACGTCTTCAAGTGCGGCCATTGGATGCTTCATTCCGATCATAATATTGCCTCGGGGCAGTTCCGTGATCCATGCGATCTGTTACAGTATCTGACTGTACAACTGTGCCTATGCATGTGTTTTCTTTTCCTTTCGGCTTGTCCTGTTAGGGGTCGCCACAGCGTGTCATTTTTTTTTCAACGTAAGCCTATCTCGTGCATCTCCCTCTCTACACACCCACTGTCCTCATGTCCTCCCTCACAATATCCATCAACCTTTTCTTTGCTCTTCCTCTCGCTCTTTTGCCTGGCAGCTCCATCCTCAGCACCCTTCTATCAATATACTCACTCTCTTGCCTCTGAACATGTCCAGACCATCGAAGTCTGCTATCTCTAACCTTGTTCCTAAAACATCAAACTTTGCCTGTCCCTCTAATAAGTTCATTTCTAATCCTATCCAACCTGTTCACTCCAAGCGAGAACGTCAGCATCTTCAACTCTGCGACCTCCAGTTCTGCTTCCTGTTGTTTCTTCAGTGCTGCCATCTCTAATCCGTACATCATGGCCGGCTTCACCACTGTTTTATAAACTTTGCCCTTCATCCTAGCGGAGACTCTTCTGTCACATAGAACGCCAGACACCTTCCGCCAACTGTTCCACCCCGCTTGGGCCCGCTTCTTGCCTATACATGTGTACTAAGTCAAAATGGCAGTAGCCAAATGTAAGCAAAGAAAGTAAATGCGGCATGCATCGCAGCTCTTTTCAGAATAATCTCGACCTCCGGGTCTGGTTTGATGCACGCAATGAGATAATGACGAAAGAAGTCACGATCGAATAATCGTTTATTGTAATACATCTCGTTTTTCAGAGTCTGAAGAATATATGACAGAGAGTGTTATATTGGCTGTTTGTATGTTTAACCAGCATTTGTGTACCAATATTCATTATTTTGAGACCTACAAGTGCTGCGAGTTTTCTGCTCAATTTCGTTAGCTCGTCAGTGGTTCTTTGTGTTAGCTTTTAACATTTTTTGTGAAAAGTCAAGAAAGAAACAGTCTTAATAGTTCTGACGATTCAGTAGGTGTAATTCTTTATTTTGTCTTTAGTTTTAAAGTGAACTTCAATTGGAGTCTCAGTAAACTATTTTATTTTTTTTTTTTTTTCCCCTGACATCTGACTGCTATCCAGTGTCAAAGATCGGATTTGGATACCCTTTATTTGACTATGAAAGTTCTGATCCAGGATTTTTTTTTTTTCAAGTGGACACACGTGTCAATCTGAATCACCACTTATTTGTTTGTCGCTGTAGTGATAGTAATGAGGGGAAAAAATAGCTGTCATGTTGAACCAGACTCTGTGTGTTTGGGGAGGAAAAAGAAGATTACTCATAAAGTAAAACGAGGACATTGAAGGCACATATTGTGTAACATTCCCAGGTTGTAGTTGTGTATAAATGTGAGAAGTGTATTATGGAAAGCCAACAAGAGACCTAAAATAGTGCTTTTCAAAAAAGGAAAAACAAGCTCACTGCACTGAAATGTACATAGTGTTAAATTTTTTGGCAGCTCCATCCTCAGCACCCTTCCACCAATATACTCACTCTCTCGCCTCTGAACATGTCCAAACCATTGAAGTCCGCTCTCTTGAATCTTGTCTCCAAAACATCCAACTTTGGCTGTCCCTCTAATGAGCTCATTTCTAATCCTATCCAACCTGCTCACTCCGAGCGAGAACCTGAACATCTTAATTTCTGCTACCTCAGGTTCTGCTTCATGTTGTTTCTTCAGTGCCACCGTCTCTGATCGGTACATCATGGCTGGCCTCGCCACTGTTTTATAAACTTTGCCCTTCATCCTAGCAGAGAGTCTTCTGTCACATAATACACCAGACAACTTCTGCCAGCTGTTCCAACCTGCTTGGACCCGTTTCTTCACTTCCTTACCACACTCACCGTTGCTCTGGATTGTTGACCCTAAATATTTGAAGTCCTCCAACCTCGCTATCTCCCTGTAGCCTCACTCTTCCCCCTCCACCTTTCTCATTCACGGACACATATTCTGTTTTACTTCGAGCTAATCTTCATTCCTCTCCTTTCCAGTGCATGTCTCCATCTTTCAAATTGTTCCTCTGCATGCTCCCTGCTTTCACTCCAGATCACAATATCATCTGCGAACATCATGGTCCAAGGGGATTCCAGTCTAACCTCATCTGTCAGCCTATCCATTACCACTGAAAACAGGAAGGGGCTCAGAGCTGATCCCTGATGGAGTCCCACCTCCACCTTAAATTCTTCTGTCACACCTAAGGCACACCTCACCATTGTTCTGCTGCCATCATACATGTCCTGTACTATTTTAACATACTTCTCTGCCACACCAGACTTACGCATGCAGTACCACAGTTCCTCTCTTGGTACTCTGTCATAGGCTTTCTCTAGATCCACAAAGACACAATGTAGCTCCTTCTGACCTCTGTACTTTTCCACGAGCATCCTCAAGGCAAATAATGCATCTGTGGTACTCTTTCTAGGCATGAAACCATACTGTTGCTCGCAGATACTTACTTCTGTCCTGAGTCTAGCCTCCACTACTCTTTCCCATAACTTCATTGTGTGGCTCATCAACTTTATTCCTCTATAATTCCCACAGTTCTGAACATCGCCTTTGTTCTTAAAAATGGGAACTAGAACACTTTTCCTCCATTCTTCAGGCATCTTTTCACCCGCTAGTATTCTGTTGAATAAGTTGGTCAAAATCTCCACAGCCATCTCTCCAAATTGCTTCCATACCTCCACTGGTATGTCATCAGGACCAACTGCCTTTCCATTTTCCATCCTGTTCAGTGCCTTTCTGACTTCCCCCTTCCTAATCATTGCCACTTCCTGGTCCTTCACACTTGCCTCTTCAACTCTCCCTTCGCTCTCATTTTCTTCATTCATCAACATCTCAAAGTATTCTTTCCATCTATTTAGCACACTACTGGCACAAGTCAACACATTTCCATCTCTATCCTTAATCACCCTTACCTGCTGCACATCCTTCCCATCTCTATCCCTCTGACTGGCCAACCTGTAGAGATCCTTTTCTCCTTCTTTCGTGTCAAACCTGGTGTACATGTCTTCATATGCCTCTTGTTTAGCCTTTGCCTCCTCTATTTTTGCCCTACGTCACGTCTCAATGTACTCCTTTCGCCTCTCCTCAGTCCTCTGTGTCCCACTTCTTTTTCGCTAATCTCTTTCCTTGTATGACTCCCTGTATTTTGGGGTTCCACCACCAAGTCTCCATCTCCCCTTTCCTACCAAAAGACACACCAAGTACTCTTCTGCCTGTCTCTCTGATTACCTTGGCTGTCGTAGTCCAGTCTTCCAGGAGCTTCTGCTGTCCATCGAGAGCCTGTCTCACCTCTTTCCGAAAGGCCGCACAACATTCTTCCTTTCTCAGCTTCCACCACATGGTTCTCTGCTCTATCTTTGTCTTCTTAATCTTCCTACCCACCACCAGAGTCATCCTACACACCACCATCCTATGCTATTGAGCTACACTCTCCCCTACCACTACTTTACGGTCAGTATCACATGCTATAATGTATTATTTTTGTCAAGTTTGTTGTTTATGTATTTGTTTCTGTTGTATTTATTTTTAGTTTTATTTAATATTGGTTTGTTTGACAGCTCTCTGCAGCCACGTTAACTTAGCTAGATGGAAAAACTGAATTTGCAAATAATTACAATGGATTCAAACAACAAACTGAATCATATAGCTATTATTATATCTCTATTAAATTCTGCTTTTACAAACTCTCCTTTGGTGATTTATGTAGATTTTTATGACTGATTATTGCAGGACACTATGCATTACTGCTGACTTGTCATATTTTCAACATTAACTACATGTGATACTGGCTATGATTATTACTGATCCTTACCATTTAAAACTTTGTGTTTTAAATGGATAAATATGACCCTTGGCCTTTCTCTTGTCAATGTGCACTATGTACAACATAGGTTGGAGGTCTACAGCTGGAAAAGTCACACCTGCCAACTGACTCAATCAAAATGTTTGTGTGTGTGAGAGCTCTCGGCTCCTCTGAGTTAATCTCTCATCAAATGTGATCAGATTAGCGTGGTTTATACACTGACCATGAGAGGATGAACACACACACGCACTCACACAATCGGTCATATACACAGTGTGTGCGTGTCACCTTTTTCTGGCACACAAATGTTTCAATGGCCCCACGTGCACATAATATATAAATATGAGCTGTCACCAACTAAATCTCTCACACTCACACACTCTCTCTCTCACACACACACATGACGTGATGTGTTAGGGGATTTTCAGTTCATCCTATTAGCCAAGCAACATGTGTGAGAACACCCAGCAAACATCCTTCACTTGGCATGAAATGGACTTGAACTATTACACCTGGTTAAATGCTGCTTCCATACATGGCAGGAGCTATTAGATTGTGCTACACTTCCTACTACTATTGATTTAGCTACTGTTAAGCCTTTTTGCTTCTGTTTTTCCATCTCAAGTTCTCAACCCAACAAGTCATGGCAGATGGCTGAGTGCCACATTGAGTCTTTCTGAGTTTCTGTTCAAGATTTCTTCCTTGGGCTGTTTTCACACTAGTACCCTTAGGTCCATTTAAAACTGAAGTTCAGTTGTTCCCTGTGATGTGCTTCATTTAGTCTGATATGACCATAGTATCGTATGATCGTATCAACCTAATAAACAGTCATCTCTTCTTGAGCTCTGTGCCTTTCAAATAAATGTGTTTGGTTTTGGTGAGAAGGAGGAGGGAGATAGACTGAATTTACTGATGCAAATCAGAATGTTGTGAATGAACCTTTTGATCACTTTCTTCTTTGTCAGGGTGTCTTTTAATTTCAGTGGAACCTTAATTTTAATCCTTTCTGAAATGTCTGTAAAACAAAATCATACTTAAAGCAAAGCAATATTTTCCATAGCAAATCATATAAATACAGATTGTCCATTTCAGACACCCAAAAATAAATGTATTAGTTTTTTTTTATCAAATGCTTTTACATCCAAGAACTGTGAAATTTATATAAATGACTAATGAAATTGATACATTTCACAAAATTTTCACTTTTTTTAGTCCATATGCACACATTACTGTACAGTAAATGTAAACTTTTTTTGTGGCCTAAAATGCCCAGTAAAGTACAAGTGTTTGAAAGTTTCACATTTTATATAAAAGTACCATGTCTGTCTGCATGAGCAGGGTGACATTGTTGACGTACAGTACTCATAAGTGAGTCGCTTTCATGCATTCCTAGGAATTAGTGTGCTCTCGCTCTCTCTCTCTCTCTCCTCTCTCTCTCTCTCTGTCTGTCTCTGTCTCTGTCTCTCTCTCTCTCTCTCTCTCTCTCTCTCTCTCTCTCTCTTCTCTCTCTCTCTCTCTCTCCTCTCTCTCTCTCTCTCCTCTCTCTCTCTCTCTCTCTCTCCTCTCTCTCTCTCTCTCTCTCTCTCTCTCTCTCTCTCTCTCTCTCTCTCTCTCTAACAGACCTTCCTCCGTGTTTCACAGTAGAGACAGTATTCTTTTATTGCTATGGTTCAGTTTTGTATCTGTTGACATCATTCTGTGCCTTGCCAAAATTTCGGTCGGGAAATTCTCCCAGAAGCTTTTTGGCTTGTCATCATTGCGTTCGGCAAATTCTAGTATATCTTTTTTTATTATTTATTTTCAACAGTGGTGTATTCCTTGGCCGTCTCCCATGATGTCCACATTGCCTCA
The DNA here is from genome assembly GCF_019802595.1 of Syngnathoides biaculeatus. Classification (NCBI taxonomy): domain Eukaryota; kingdom Metazoa; phylum Chordata; class Actinopteri; order Syngnathiformes; family Syngnathidae; genus Syngnathoides; species Syngnathoides biaculeatus. The sequence continues at coordinate 12,330,932 of NC_084642.1, forward strand.
TATACTGACAGATATAATACTAATGTACCTTGACCTTTGAGTTCAAATTTAATTTCTTTGGAGGTTGTCCTGAGCTCTTTTGCTACCGTTCATATCATCCATCTCTTCAGTTGAACATCGGTTCTCTTCCCGCGGCCCTCTACAGGGAGTTCACTACAGTCCATTGGATCTTACATTTCAGAACAACACACTATATGGATAAAAGTAGTCGTTTACCTGCCTTGACTCTCGTACGTTTTTAAGTGAGATCCTATTCAAAATCGTTCTGGTTTTATATAAAGTTGGTCTACCCCTTGAAGCTATATAGCTTCACCTCTTCTGAGAAGGCTTTCAATAAGGTTTAGGAGCGAGTTTATGGGAATGTTTGCTCATTCTTCAGGTAGTATATATGTGAGGTCATGTACTGATGTTGGATGAGAAGACCTGTCTCACCGTCCACTCAAAGTCAACCCCCAAAGGTATTCTCTCTATTCCCCCAAAGACGAAAGCACACACTTGTCCAAAATATCTAAAAAATTAAATAAGAGGAATGCTCCCTCACTGCAAACTGTCTGGGGAAAAAAATTACCGATGGAAAAAAGGAATTAATAGCTCAGACTGTTTCTGATGGATTAGTCTTGTAAATATCTCTCGAACCCCATCTTGGAGACAATTGTATGTACATTCAATATCAAGAGACATAAAGGATATAAACCTAAGCACACAGTGAAAAAAAAATGCAATAAATTATCTTTTCGGTTACAGATACTTGTCTTTGGATACTTGGAGATTGGATAAGCTACCACGACATGAAAAGATATGTGATGATTACAGTCCAAAGTTTTTTTGAAACTCAACAGGTTATCAAAAATGACTCCTTTAACAAATTGTTGCATGCAGTTCTCTGAAGTCTTGACTTTTAATAGCCTCGCTTCACATTATATTGATCCGGTGGCTTTTAATGTTCAATTGGATTAAGTGGTTGGATGCCTCACGTGCAACATAGAAATATGTTTGCTGGACTTCTTCGCTTCTAGATTTATTGTTCAACAACATTTTCATTTGATAAGTTGTGTTCAATGTGTTTGTTTTATCTTGCAGGATGACTGGGACTCCAGAGACTCCTCTGCCCGAAACAAAGCTCAGATCTCTGATGACAAGACTCACAGTCAGGAGGTTCTGCCGCCCGGTAAGAATCTCACTCATTATGCATCACAATCATACAAAGTTAATTATGGTGGAAATACAAGTAAAAAGAGAGGGTTACTACAAATTCAGACTTACTTGACCACAGTGTATTGTCTGAGGCATTCTCCAATTAGATGAAAGATCTGGATCGTTTTCCCATTGTCCATCCAAATCCTTTCTCAACTTTTGCTAAAAAAACAAAAAGTTGATTAGAGAGTGCTTAAATTAGTAAGGACTCTTGAATACATCCAGTAACTTTGCCATTTTTTTAACATTTTGAATTGAATCAGACTTTGATCTGGGAATGGTCTGACTGAGATTTGGTGCCAATTGGGACCTGGTACTCTACAGCTTGTAGTGACACATAAGCTTGATTCTCTGTACAAGGGAAAGCTTCTTTCTGACACGGACCTACACGAGGATCGTAGGGTTGCCTCCAACCACTACACACTTTGTTTTTTGACATTATCATCTGTTCATCTGTATTCTTGTGAGTAGGGCTGCACAACAAAATTCAATTGTGTTTTTGGCTGCCATGTTTAAATGAGCCTGATCTTTGGCTCATTTAATAAATAAAGCTATCCATCCATTTTCTTTGCCGCTTATCATTCACGGGGGTCACAGGGAGCGCTGGAGCCTATCCCAGCTGACAACGGGCAGGAGGCGGGGTACACCCTGAACTGGTTCCCAGCCAATTGCAGGGCACATATAGACAAACAGCCACACTCACAATCACACCGTGGGGCAATTTAGAGTGTCCAGTTAATGTTGCATGTTTTTGAGATCCGGGAGGAAACCGGAGTGCCCGGAGAAAACCATAAAGTTATTTATTTAATAATTTCATTTATTACATTTAAAATCTCCTACTGTTGCATTTGAAAATTACTTCATTTGCAGCTATGCCCAAAACTTAGTCAGCCAGCCACTACACGAATGTTTGGTTAAGGCTCCATTAAGTGATGATTGAATATTGATGCTGATGGTGATTAGAATATTGATCAAAATGTCTCCTTCTTCTCACAGTACATTTAAAGGTTTTCTGTCATTCCTTTGCATCTCAACAGCAACATAAGATTGACAGCATCCAGGGAAACTATTGAGCTAACGACACAAAGCATACTAACACGACATTCCAGTGCTCTATATATTGGTTTAATTGGATCACAGTGTTAATGCCACAGATAACATTTAAGCAGAGGAATCACAACAGAAAATTAAAGATTTTCTCATATTGATTATAGTAGCTCAGCATAATCGTATGCCAAGTGATTCCATTATTTTTCTCATAACCAAATGACACACCACACACACACACCTCAGTCTTTAGATAACCTCCCCATGGGCAGATTACGACCTCCTGCAATTTTCTCCTCCAACTTGTCCAGACATCTTTTTTTTTTTTTTTTTTTTTTTTTTTTTTTAGAATTCTTTTTACTGCAATCCAAAACGTTCACCATTTTAACGTACAATATGTGCAGGCATCCAGGAAGTGTCCTGCTGTTGTCTGTAAATAAATCCTAGAGTGACATCCTTGCGCTTAAACTGAGCATAGCCAGCTGGCTTTGTTCCAAGCACAGTATGGGGCAACTCTCGTTAGCTCATGAGGGTCATGAGGGGTTGTAAATTTGCCAAGGAGCCTAAAAGTTTCAGGTCAAGTCAAATTGCTGCCATTATGTGCATACTAATAGAATCTGGATTTAAAAAAAAAATAAATAAAAAAAACAAGACCCCTGTCCCTTTTATGAAGTTCCTCCACAATATTCATGAAAGAGGTTGTAGCGACCTTGACTGCCACGTAGCTGTATTTACTTTAGTAGTATAATCAGGCTAAAAGGCGGTTCTGCTATGTCCATCTACATCCAGTTGTTGGGGTTTGTAGTTGTGGTTTTACCAAAACAAAAAAGCAAGACAAATGCATTCCAGCTGCATCTAGAAAGCATATGAACCTCCCAAGTGTTTCACAGAGCAAAGCATTTCCTGGTCTATTAATGTGGTCAGATTTTCAAAGGTTTCTAGGGTTCTAGATCTGTATTGTTGTTGTTGTTGTTGTTGTTTCCCAGCATCTTTAACATTCATCAATTTTACCAACTAGAAACAGAAACGACAATCCCGTTCACAGGGCAGTTTGATGATTTTAAATTCCATTGCAACATGTCCACAAACCCAACTATGCATCTCCACCCACTGTTTCCAGAAACGCCAGAATCCAAAAGCAGAGCAGATTAAAAAGCCATAGCTGAGCAACTTGTCATGCAGCTCTTGTCCGGAGCCTTCCTCAGCACCGTTGCCCCTCCCTCCTGCCCGGTCCTTGTGACCCATGAAAAGCTAAACTGCATTGATCTGATTGATCCGTTAGGGGGGAAATGGAGTCCAATTTGGCTGCAGGAGTCGGGTGCATTTTAAGTTTGGTTACTTTATACATCACCATGACAGTTCAACATTCAATAATATTCCCCGGGATTGGTGCAATAAAATGTGTTATAAAGAACAAGTACATTTAGTAGATTTGAACAGATGTCAATCAAATCCTTGGAGATGGAATCCCCTGGCGCTTTTTAAGAAATCCATTCTGCATTGGTTTTATCATGTCACGAGCTATTGCCTTAAGCAAATGACCAGAAACAATTGTCTTCATTTCAATCATCTCTCCAATCAAACAACAAAAATAAATAATCTTTTTCATGTTGCTGTTTGTTTCAGTATATAATTAGACATTTTTACTTTGAGATTGATGAACTGATGTCGTCACACTTTTAGTAACCTAACCACACAATGAAAAGACAAGTATTGAGCTCATCCTTTTCTGGGAGTGAATCTAAAGACACGTGTGCACACAATGGTGTGCTGAGAGGGGGGTGGACTGGGTGGGTTGAGGTTCCGATGGATTCCTTTGGAATGGTTACACAGAGGAGTCCTGTCTGTCATGCACCATCAGTATGACAAGACCACAGCGTCGTGGGATTTCCAGAAACTACTGCAGCCAACACAAACAGACAGAAGAGGCGAAGGGTGGAAAGAGCTCAGTGAGCAAGACGGCACGGTAAAGAAGTGCAGACTGTTCAAACTGTCCAGTGGAAAAAGTCCACACATGCAAAACACAAGCCAGGTCCGTAGGGGATGCCCTCGAAAAGATGGCCCCTTGTTTTCTTATTCATTTGACATGAAGGAGAAATCCGCTGGTTGAGGGTGTCGAGATTTAATCATGTGTTTTAGCTCTGAAAGAGGATCATCAGGTGTGCCTATCTTTCAGGAAATTAAAAAAAATCTTGCTTTAGTAACCAAAGATTACATTGTTCACGTTGATGTTTTACCTCATACATTATTATATGCGGTTGCACGCCAACATCAACTTAACACCACCCTAAAACCATGTTCAATCGCAAATTATATACAACAAACCTATCATTTATCGCTGTCATTGAATAAAATGGTAGAATACATTGCCAGGCACCAAATAAATCTAAATCAATGTCTGCGATCATTCCAATCCACCGACCAGTCATAAAGCAATGAAGTACATCAAAAACTTTTAAAAGGTCTCACAGCCAAGAATGATGAAGGGAATAAAACACACTAACGGATGAGTTTAATAGGCGAATAATTCATCTACACATAATCACCTTCGTGGCTCACCAGTCCCTTCTCCGCTGAAGCAATTACAACAATAAATCTTTAACTTACTCAACTGTATGTAACCTAACTATCATAATTTCTGGAATACAGAGCGCACCTGATTATAAGCCTCACCCAGTACATTTGTAAATACCATTTGGTACATACGTAAGCCGCACCTGTGTAAAAGCCGCAAGTGCCCACATTGAAACATGAGATATTTTCAAAGACTGTACACAGAGTTGTCAAAGTTTTAATACCTTAGCTTATCTTAACATAGTAACAACAGAGTAGCATGAACAGGGCTGGTCTAAAAAAAAAAAAAAATAAATAATAATAATAATAATAATGGAAAAAAAAACAGCCGCTGCAGCGATACAGTAGTAACATGGTAACACAGCACCAACAGGGGCCGGTCAAAAAAGAAAAAAACATTCCTAAACCACTGAGACGCGGCAGTAACACAGCAGCAACATGCTAGTGCAGCGCTAACAGGACCGGTTTTAAAAAAAAAAAAAAAAACATACCGGTAAGAATCATTAACATACGGCAGTAGCACAGGAGCAACACACTAGCACAACGCTAACGGGCCGGTTAAAAAAACAACAACATACAGGTAAAAGTCACTTCCTCTGCATATTTATTCCACTGGTCTCACTCTTACCTTTTCCACTCGAGTGCCCCCTTGCAGTCGTTAGAAAAAATGCACAAATTGGCTGCATTACCGCATAAGCTGCTGGGTTGAAAGCCTGTGAAAATAGGCGTATTTTATAGACCAGACATTACGATATTTTCAATCAAGACTTTCACTCCTGAGTTAATATAATGCCGCACAGCTCCCGCTGAGTGAGGAATGGGGTGTAGTTTGACAACTTGTCCCTGACAGTTGAGCATTCAATAGATTTAGTAGATTTGTCCTCATTATTTTCAAGAATTTAGTTTTAAGAATGCTTAAAAATATCAGTCGACCTGGACAGACCAATAGGATTGATGTGTGAACAAATATGAAATTGGCCGTATTTGGCTTCTCCCCCACAGTATCTTTATTCATCTGTCAGTGGCAGCAATGTATAGTTACGCTCAAGCAAATTACATGGCGTAAATGATAGAAGAAGGTACAATTAAGGTAAGGTACAATTAATTACAATTAACACCTTTTGCTATTCACACAACTAAATAATGGCTGCCAGCTATACTTTACTAAACGGGTCCAGATTTCGCGCTTTTAATTTGTGTGTAAATTGAATCAATATGTACGTTACTTCAGTGTAATGTGTATACTTGTTGTAACATTTTTGTTTGATGTGCCACTCAAACTGTACTTAGAGGGGTGATAAAAAGACATCTATTACGCTGGACATAAAGATGGAAGAAATATTTGACAAACAAAATCCATCCATCCATTTGAGTCATTAATTACTGGCTGCCACGGTGCCCTGATATCAACAAGGACAGAGCGCTGCCATGTCTCAAAGGCGTCGCTTTCTTCACAGGCTGCTGATCACCGTGAGCTAATTAACATGCGAAACACAGTCACATACTGTCAAGGCAGACGCGTCCACGTTTCGGTTGTCACCTCTCATCCTCGTCAGGCTTCCCTTGGCTGTCTGTCATTACATGCGCCCACCTCCACTGACAAATAGTTCTAATCTCACGCTGCCATACGTTGAACACAAGTCATTAACATTGCAGTGGCATCCAGCTAATTAACCGTGGTTTTGTTGGTGTGGCTCAGTGGTAATGATTAACTGGGATTTACTGTGTAGCAGTCTTGGTAACTGGGGCAACGTCCTTTTGATTGTTGGCAGGTTTCTCAGCTCACACTTTATTGCATATTTATTTTTTTCATTTTTATGAGTAGGGAATATTTCACGGTAGCTCAGTAGCTTTCTTCCCAGACACCTGTTTAAGTTGTTCTTGCATCAACACGACTGCCTGCATTTTATACCCCACCTGAGGTATAATCCCCATTCTAGCCCAGACACATTTGTGGAGGCAAGGACTCTTTGAAGGGTTTAGTGATTTTGGAAATGTTACATTTATTGGACATGTATTTGTCTACAAAATAGTCGTAATGGATAGGTTGACAAACAAGGTTTGACTGGAATCCCCTTGGACCTTGATGTTCGCAGATGATATTGTGATCTGTAGTAAAAACAGGGAGGAGGCGGATGAACAATTAGAAAGATGTACGCACTGGAAAGGAGAGGAATGAAGATTAGCCAAAGTAAAACACAATATATGTGCGTCAATGTGAGGGGGGAGGAGGAAGAGTGAAGCTCCAGGGATAAGAGATAGCAAGGGTGGAAGACTTCAAATACTTGGGGTCAACAATACAGAGCAATGGTGAGTGTAGTAAGGAAGTGGAGAAACGGGTCCAAGCGGGATGGAACAGTTTGCGGAAGGTGTCTGGTGTTCTATGTGACAGAAGAGTCTCCGCCAGGATGAAGGGCAAATTTTATAAAACAGTCGTGAGGCCGGGCATGATGTACGGATTAGAGACGGTGGATCTGATGAAACAACAGAAAGCAGTAATGAAGATGCTGAAGTTCTTGCTCTGTGTGAGCAGGTTGGATAGAATTAGAAATGGGCTAATTAGAGGGACAGCCAAAGTTGGATGGAGACGAAGTTTGAGAGAGCAGACTTCGATGGTTTGGTCATGGTCAGAGGTGTGAGAGTGAGTACATTGGTAGAAAGGTGCTGAGGATGGAGCTGCCAGGCAAAAGAGCGAGAGGAAGACCAAAGAAAAGGTTGATAGATGTTGTGAGGGAGGACATGAGGACAGAGGGTGTTAGAGAGGAGGATGCACAAGCTAGGCAAAGATGGAAAAAGATGACGACCCCTAACAGGACAATCCGAAAGAAGAAGTATTTGTCTACGAAGTGGGACTTGGAATTACTCTGACTTTAAAAGTCACTTTTGTTTGTCTTTACAAATAAACCTCAAATGCAGAACTCCATCCATCCATATTATTCTAGGAGGAATAATCCTCCCCCAAGTTGTTCTTCAAGGCATCTCCGAGTGGAGACTGAATCAACAATGGCTCTGCTGTGGCTGTTGCTTAGTCGTGAACTCCATTTCTTCTCCACTGTGTCAAGACATATTTGATCAAGAATAACTGCACACATTGGACAGAATTCTCAACGATCAATCATCCGGTTACTTTCCCCATACCTATTTCTGAATGGAAAAACATTAGCTGTAAACGAACCTAATAAATAATCTTCGTGAAGTGGCAATAAAGCACAGCGGTTTGCTTATTTGCCCAGTTTGTGCCTATTGTTAAATATTTGTGTCTGTCTGTGTTTAGGTAAGGTCCGTTGGCAGGACTTCGACCAGGATCTGTATGTTGGAGCTACGGTGGTTCGACCAGGTCAGGATCCATACGCCAGAAACAAGTTCAATCAGGTGGAGAGTGATAAGCTCCGTATGGACAGAGCTGTGCCCGATACCAGACATGACCAGTGCGTATTGTCACTGATGAACACACACACACAGACCCCTTTTTTGATAACATCCATCAACTCCATTTCAATTCTGAACAGTTTTTCACGTGTAACTCGAGTGTGCTGGTCTTTGTGCATGTCTGTTTTGACCCATTTGCTCGACAACCATAAGATCTGACTGAACACACTCTGCTGTCATGGTTGGCCAACTGACATCAGGATTTTGCAGCAAAGCCAAGACACACACTACATTGACCTCTTCTGCCCCACGTGATCTTGAATGAAATCAAATATTATAGGGTGGACTCTTTTCAATTTAATTTTATTCATAAAGAACCGATTAACAACACTGAATTTCTCTAGGCATTTTTCATATCAAGCATATTTAGGACCACTCTATAAATTTAACCAAAGTTACACGTCTGCAGCACTTTGTCAGCAGCGGTTGAGAAAATCAGACATCCTTCTCTTTACTGGATTTTTTTTCAGCTTGATCCATCCATTTTATAGTGCTTATTCTGTTCAAGGTCTCAGATGAGCTTGAGCCTGTCCTTCGTTGATTTTGGGCTAGAAGCCTTTGAAAAACTGTACAGTATTTGTATTGTTTGAAATCTAGCATTTAAAATCTGAATAGTATAATTCAAAATTGAATTTATTGGTTTCCAGCTGAAGTCCAATAACTTTAAAAATGAATGAAAGCAAAGTTATTTGTACGGCGCATTTCATACATAAGGAAACTCAATGTGCCTTACATGATTAAAAGTATTTCAAATAAGAGATAAACCATTTAAAACGGAGGAAAAAAAGTGTAATTATAGCAGGATACGGTTTAAGAAATATAATTTCAAGATGGAATTACTCTTATAAAGCATGAGGAAAAAGAAGACTTTTTAACCTGAATTTAAAAACATTCACACTTGGGGATTATGTCACTTATTTCATTTATGTGCAGCATAACAGCCAAATGCTGCATCACCATGTTTGCTTTTGGACTTTGCGCTCCACTATTAGACCTGAGTCTGTTCTGAATGTAATATTATTTTATCCCTAATGAAAAATCAAATTATATCTTTTTACTTTCAATATGATCATTTCAGATTCTGTTCGGCATTCAATTTCAAATTAGCTGACAGACATACGTGGACTGTAGGAGCAGCAGTCAATGGGGGATGCGCAGATCTCACCCACCGAGGGGAAGAAATCGCACTTGGCATATACTGATACACACAGCCTTGTTTTAAATGAACTTAGAGGACCCTTGTGAGGATAAACGGCTTGGAAAATGGATGGTTTATTATTGTGAATTATTTAGGTGTAGGAATTCAAATATTTTTGAAATTCATAGTCTCTGTTGGCACATATTTCAGCCCATAAACGAGATTTGTTCAATCGAGTTGTACGGGTTATAGGTCATATTAACACATTCACTGCCATTGACGGCTCGAGAAGTCTTGGCATTTTAACGTATGTATAGACTTTTTATAGTCACTATAGACAGACAACCATTCATACTCAGATTTACACATGACAGCGTGGCGTATTCCATATATACCACCATGTGTATGTACAGTATTAAATGGAGCATTAATCTTTTCGTGAGAAAATTGACAACTACTACTCATTCTCGTTCGTAGGTCTTCTCTCTAAGTGCCATTGTCGTCTCAAATTAAATGCACCGATCCTTTTTCTGGCCCCTCCTTCAGTTTGCTCTAAACACAGATGCCACTTGTCCTGCTCAACTTTAAATATGTCTCTTTTTTTCACATTCCTTCTGTTGTCGCATTGGAGACAAAGCCCATTTGATTGGATCACTCTCCTTGAAGTCATCCCATTACAGCAAGAGTATTAGCATCTGTTTTATTGCTTCTCTGCTTTGCTATCCCATTCTACTTTGTTTGTTAACATTCTCCGAGTGATGCTGATCTTGCTTTAATAGCCCATTAGAGAAACGCTATGTGCGCTCTATATTTGCTGCCAACATTCCTCTCTGTTTATCAGAGATTTTATTTTTGCACTTTCAGTCCGGCCACAGAAACGCACTTCGTGAAGTGTTTTCAGAGTGACAGCGGTCATGCCTCACTGATACACTCACCTAACGTGGCCACCTAAAGCCATTAGCCTACTAAAAAGCTCAATGAGTCTCATATTGATTTTGCAGTTATTTGACAGTTTTCCGAGCGTGCAGCTGCTCTTGACCGTGGGAGCGTGAAAAGAGGATGGCAGAGTCTCCTCGGGCCAGAGATTAATTAATATTTTCAACACTCAATCACAAGACGTTATAGGTTTCTTGGAAATGACACCTAAATAGTATTTTTTTTTTTGCCTGTAGGCTGATTGAGAGGATGTTAATTTTACATTGAAGGGGAATTCCGGTGATTTGCATCAACAATGTATCCAATAAGTCATGTAATATGTACCGTATTTTCCGCACTATAAGGGGGACCCAAGAGCCTTTAATTTACTCAAAAGCTGACAGTGCGCCTTATAATCAGTTGCGCCTTATATACGGATAAATATTGAGCCTTTAGCGCAGCCCATCTAATGGATGCATAACGTAACCCCAGCCTCTAATGTAGCATCTATTCTATGCGCCTTATAATCCGGTGTGCCTTATATATGAAAAAAACTTTTAAAATACGTCAGTCATAAAAGGTGCGCCTTATAATGTGGTGTGCCTTACAATGCGGAAAATACGGTACTCTACCTTGACAATGTGAAGTTAAATCTTCTCTCATTTAATAGTGTTTTGAGAAGATTTTTATCGACAATTACGAATTTTCAGGGGCGTAATGGTGTCCCATGTAATCGAACGTTTTGGAACGCCATGCAACACGTCACATCCGCGCACGTAGGTCATCTGACTTGGGAAAATGGAGGTGCACCTGAAAATTCGTAATTTTCTATAAAAAAATCTTCTCAAAACACTTTTAAATGAGAGAGGATTTAACATCACATTATTAAGATAGAGTACATATTGCATGACCTATTGGATACATTGTTAATGTAAACCACCGGAATTCCCCTTTAACATATTGACCATTTTGAAGCCAGCAATGCTGTGACACAAATTGAAAAGGCACAAGGGATTTCTCTCTCTCTCTCTCTCTCTCACACAAACACACACATACACACACACACACACACACACAAATCAATTTACGGCACCTTAACTTCAATGTTGTGCACGCACATCAAAAGCTGTGTGGGGTATATGGCAAAATTTTAATTGGATGTTTGTAGTGGTAGGGTCAGACGTGATGAGAGGTGTTTGCTAATGAGGTCAAGGTCCTCCTTTTTTTTTTTTTTTCTTGTCTTGTCGCTCTACCTCAGTGTCTCATGTTCGCGACTGCAAATTCAAATGTGTGTTTGGCGAAGTCCAGTCAATTCCAGCTCCAGTAGAGCATAACGGTTGTCTGTCCACCTTTGCTTTAATGCGCACTGAGCTCCCAGTTGTGTCCGACGCCTTTCCCCTTCACATTATGACTTTAAAGGAAGGGGGAATGTTTGCATACATTTATTTGTCTAATTGTATGTACTTTATATGTGTGTGTGTGTGTGTGTGTGTGTGTGTGTGTGTGTGTGTGTGTGTGTGTGTAGATGCAGACATAAGCAATGGAAGTCAGACCTGCCAGCCTCAAGCGTGGTCATCACCTTCCACAATGAAGCCCGCTCCGCTCTGCTACGCACCATTGTCAGGTACAAAAATGCTTTTTGTTAGAGTTCCATGTTAACAAATGTTTGTATCGAAATGTTTTAGCTACTCTTTCCTCTTCTTGCTTTAGCGTCTTGAAGAAAAGTCCAGCTCACTTTGTCAAAGAGATCATCTTGGTTGACGACTACAGTGATAATCGTAAGTATAACTTCCTAGCACAATGCACACAAATTATGGGCATAACAATGTTTATTGATTAATTGGTTCTGGGTTTACAAATGGAATTCATTACCTTGATTACTAGAGCCGGAGATAGGGGTTATCTGCTGGAGACAAAACCCAGAGTCTCCCCCCCCCAAAATAAAGCACGCTCAAAATGCAGCGTATACATAGTAAAAGTTTTCACTTGTGGAGGCAGCAATTCAAAACAAATTACACTTTTCTATTAGTGTACACTGAGTGGCACTTATCTGAAGCTAACAATAATAGCTAACACTCACCCACGCCAACACTGGAGAACCGCTTACTTTTTGGCTTCAACCCACAGTTGGACTGTGGCCATTGCTTGAAAATGGTCCATCTTTCCCCCCAGCCTCGCTGCTAAGTAATGGGCGGAGAAACTTGGTGTGCTCAGAGATGCATTTTATTACAATTTCATGTATATATATGTTGCCAGCCTATCGCAGGGCACATCAAAACAAACAGCCACACTCACAATCACACCTAGAGGCAATTTAGAGTGTCCAATTATTGTTGCATTGTGATTTGTGGGAACAAACTGGAGTGCCCGGAGAAAACCCACGTAGACACGGAGAGAACCTGCAAATTTCACACAGACCGAACCGGGATTGAACCAGGGACCTCAGAACTGTGAGGCCAACACTTTCCAGCTGAGCCACCATGCCACCACATTGAAACAAGTTTCAAACATAAAGAGCGTCTCCTATCCCATTGATTGAATATTTCTTAGATTTAACAATCGAAAACCTAATCAATTTTCCACATAACTGCTCTATTTATTTATTTTTTTGCCAAATGCCCATCCTGACACAAAATCTGGGGGGCTCTGATTCCACTGTGTGAGAATTTTATTTTATTTATTTATTTTTTTTTTGCAGCGGAGGATGGAGCGTTGCTGGGCAAAATTGAGAAAGTCCGTGTTCTGCGAAACGACCGCAGAGAAGGTAATTAAAGGAAGAAAAGAAAATTTTCATTTTTTTTTTTTTTATCTCAAGGCAAACCTCTTAGTGCTGTTCTTGCTTTGACATGGACCACCAGCCTAAAGCTCAGGATTGAGACGTTCTGTTTTAGAGAAGTGTTGTGCATGAGGTTTTTGTAATTAAATTTTCTTTTAGGACTGATGCGCTCGAGGGTTCGTGGTGCAGATGCTGCCACGGCGCCAGTCCTCACCTTCTTAGACTCCCACTGTGAATGTAATGACCACTGGCTTGAGCCGCTCCTGGAGAGAGTAGCCGAGGTGCGTGCGTCAAAATCGCTCATAGATCATTATTTGCACATGCCTTTTTGTCCTGTGTACAACAGCTAGTCCACACCGAATCAAAGGAAACTGGGTGCTTAGTCTTTGAATCACTAGGGAGAATCCTTGTTTAAGTACCCTTGACCAAAGTTACTGAGCCCCCAATTCCTTCTCATACAGTGCCACTGATGTGTGAATATTTGTCCTTAACATTTTCTTGTTAAGGACTTGAGCTGTCCCAGTCAGGGACGCAATTTGAAAATCTGCTAGAAACCCCAAAATGTTATAGAAATGACCATCAGGTCTTATTGTGCGTGTGTATTTTTGATTGGTTCCACTGTATCTATGATCAAAAGACTCTTCTATTTGGTACATTTACACTTCAAGGTTGGTAGGTTGGTTGGTTTCTTTTTTTAATCTGGTGTTTGCAACATAATTTAAGATCTAATTTTGGATATAGTTACGACATTTTTTAAAATTTGAGAATACCTTGTAATTGTTTTTGATAAACATGTACATGATCATGTATCCAACTGAACGGCAGCAATTTTAGGATCAGGATCACAGCTTTTCCGTCGCAGCAAGCGGATGCGTGTGGGAGGGACAGTCCCCAAGTATTCACACGTGCAGTTGTTTGTCACCGACTGTAATGTGATTACGATGGTCCCGTTCAGTCCCCTTTGGCTCCGTCGCTCGGTGTGCAGCGGGCATAAACAAGAAGACAATAATATTCGGTTTTGATTAACACTATCAGAGAGGTATTAATTTCACAATTTTTATTATTGTGATTGAATTATTGAGTGTATTGGGTATGGAGAATGTCTGCACAAAAGTGCTCTGTTTTAAGAGTATAAACCGAATTTCACCATTGAGTGTCTAAAGTTGTTTTTCATTTATATTCTATAAAGACGAAGACATTTTCAAGTGCTGTTTAAGTGATGATACACATTTCTTGTCAATTGAATGGGTGAAAATCCTATCTTTTGGCCTACTTTCAGGCAGCTGTCTTCACTTTTAAGAAAAATACACTCGTTGCCACCAAACGCCCTCAAAATGTCACTTCCACACTGGAATAATTTCAGGGTGGAAGTGTTTTTATTCTCTCGCTGCCTTTCAGTATTTTAAAAATACGCAGCATCACACTGCTGCCAATTGCTTCATCATGCAGAGTGTGCTTATTTATATCGGAAGAAAATATATCTCTCCTTTTTCTCACTAAGAGGTCCGATGTCAAGCACTCATCCATGGAGCCAGCTGGCTAGCACTTAGTGTCATGTTGATCATGTAGTTCTTTAACACTATTTGCGGCCTATACAAGAGGAAACTGCTTCAGATATTGTTTGATATCAAGATTAAAGTGTGCCATTTGCTTCTTTAATATAGCATAATAGTTGGTTTATAGTGTGGTGCAAGTTATTTTATGTACGAAATCTTTTCAAATTGGCATAAAAACAAAAACGTTAGCGTTAATAAAATATAAATGAACTCAACTTCATTATAAATAATTGGCTATTTTGAAGGGAGACCATTAGGAAAAGACATCACAAAACTGTTCCATATGGAAATAAATCTTCATCAGAAGTGAATTCACATGTTTTAACAATTTTGTGAAATATTTCTATACTACAGAGATCGTTTTGTCTTCCAAGTTGGAATGGAGGCTACTTAAAAGCAATTTTCTATCCATGATTTACCAACTGGCCTTATTTATTTTAGTTTGACTCCATTTTTATAACAGTTTATTTATTGGTATGATTTCTTTTAAATCAATTTTAAATGGTAGAACATATTGAGGAAAGTGGCTTTTCCATGTAGTGTAGATACTGCAGCACTTGTTTTAACAATCTAACATGAAACACAATAGAACATATCATGTATGCTGTTTGCTGTTGACTTTGTTAGCTGTTTCAAGATTACAAATGAGCTGCAATTGAATGAACTGCCCCTCTTTGATGCAACAAAGTATTTTTATTTGTTGTTTCAAGACAATGATTTCAATTCCACACAAAACGATTTCTTCTGGTACGTATTTTACTCTCTGTCCACTTGTGTAACCATTTAAATTTTTGTGGAATGTGCATTTATTAGGTAGCGGATTGGTGAGAAATAGGTTCCTCAAATTCATCCTGTTTACCCAATAAACAGACTTAGTGTACGATGTACATATTAATGATGGCTGAATCCGTCATAAGTTTTTCTGTATGAATGATATCATCCATGTGAACAGAAAGTTGCAATTATGTTTCCTCTCTCCCCTTTTCCAGGATAAGACCAGAGTAGTTTCTCCCATAATTGATGTCATCAACATGGACAACTTCCAGTATGTAGGAGCTTCGGCTGATCTCAAAGGAGGTACAGTGCACAGTTTTAGGGGGGGCGAGTGAGCGTGAGCTCAAGCTAATGTGATGCTTTCGATCTCAAGTATTTTCTGGTAGGGATGCATGATAACTGCCCACCCCCCCCCATTGATATCGATAACATCCTGCTTCTCCAAGCCAATACTAATAACTGATATATAATGTAAAGTAGGAGCGGGCATCCCTTACTTATATACAGTATATTGTATATGATCAATCTCGTCAGAGAGGGACTTTTTAGTTAAATAACATATACCATATTTTCCGCACTATAAGGCGCACCTAAGACCCTTTAATTCTCTCAAAAGCTGACAGTGTGCCTTATAATCATCCTTATATATGGATCAATATTGAGCCTTTAGCGAAGCACATCTCATGGATGCTTAACGTAACCCCAGCATCTACTGTAGCGTCTATTCTATGCGCCTTATAATGTGGTGCGCCTTATAGATGAAATAACTTTTAAAATAGACCAGTCATTGAAGGTCCAGCGTATAATGCGGTGCGCCTTATAGTGAGGAAAATACGGTAATTAAAATCAAAATGGTACTATCCTAATGTAATATGATCATTCATCATCTGTAAATAACATATAATGTAATATAAAAACAAAACTGCCTTTTTAGTTTCACTTTACACAAGTACAATCGAATTGAGATGAGATGTCTAAATGTAATCTGTTAGTGCAATCCATACTATTGTATAAACTAAAAAAAAAAGTCCCTTCTCAAACTTGAATAATACAGGCCATCATTCAAGGTAATGATTATTTAAAGATGTGAATTTATGGCTATTGAAATAATGGTGCTGATCGTGGAAGCTGACAAATGTGTGTGGTGGATACGTGCTCACACAGTTCCCTGCTAAAATGAAGCAGGGACTTTTTATGTTTTTATATTAATTTCATTTGTATATTTTTTTCCGACTGAACTGAAGATGTAAAATAAGATGCAAATGAGCAGCGTTTGCAGGGCTTAGCTGTACCTTTGCTGTTGCCAGCCTGAGATATTAAAGTTAGCCCGCTGCTTCATGGGCCACCAGGCCTTGCCGCGAGTCTCATTGTTACGAACTCAAAGCCACTGGATGGTCGGAATTTCACCAAGTGCTGGTGATCATGAGCTAATTTACTGTAGAGATAGTTTATGGTGTCATAGGTGAAAAATTCTGATCATGAAATCTATGACCCTAAGGAGCCAATGCAAAAATCTGGCGAGTGGGGACCAGTGCGCAGCCGGATGATATCTTATCTATCTATATCTGATATCTTTTTTTGTCATCAGACCAATGAATGTGAGGTCATTTTCACGCAATATAGAGCCAATTTATCAGTTTGATGGTTCTCGTGCATCCCTATCCGCCAGCATTTTCTAGTATTGCTGTATAATGCTCTGAAGTGTTGTTAGGCGCACACATTTTTTCAAATTTCTGTTCTCTCGACTAATCAAACATAAGAACGGGAAGGTTGTGCTTTCTCACGAAGACCTTGACAAAACGATATACAGTGGTGCCATGAGATAACAGTTTTCTGAGTTGTGACTTTGTGAGATACAAGCTGTTGTTTGGACGTTTTTGACTTGACTTGTGAGCATAAATTTGAGTCATGAACGCAGTATGATGGCAGTGAATTAAGTCAACAACCCTTCACAAGAAGTAGCAGTTTGGCAGATGCTGAAAAATTCTTCAGAAAACGGGCCTCAAGCTGTTTATTTCCATTCCCAGTTGAACTTTACTGTCAAACTAAACTCAACGAAGACAATTACATGTTGTGTATTTAAAGCAACCAAAAATAAACTTCTATCTCAAGGCACCACTGTACACTCAAACTCCAACTTAAGTATTGCAATATGCCTGTGTAGGTTTTGACTGGAATTTGGTGTTTAAATGGGATTACATGACTCTTGACCAGAGACGAGCAAGACAAGGCAACCCTATCGCCCCCATAAAGTGAGACACACACACATGCACACACACACACACAACACAAAACAACTCGCCAACAAAAAACTTATGTAGTGTATACCATTGAATACCAACTACTAAGGTGTACTTTTTTCTCTGACCCACCCCCACACAGGACTCCCATGATAGCAGGAGGTCTGTTTGTCATGGATAAGGAATACTTTGAGCTTTTGGGGAAATATGACATGATGATGGATGTTTGGGGTGGAGAAAACCTGGGTGAGTGCAGCTAATGCAAATGTCAGTAATATAGAGTATAAGTGCGGCATCAAATCAATAGACTAATGACTCTTGTTAAAACCTTTTGTCTGGTTTATAGGACCATTTTTTTTTACAAGTGCATTACATACAATCTAGCCAAAGGTATTGGTACATCTGACCATTAATACCTACAGGAACGTGTAAACATCATATTGGGTTGGTCCCTGCTTTTGTAGCTGTAAAAGATTTTATTCTTTTGGGAACTTTCTATTGTTTGGAGTTTAGCCTGTTTCAACCTCTGTGTTGTACAGTAGTTCATCCCAACACATAATGCCATAACGGTATTTCTCTAATTTTGTTCAAATTAATGACTCGAGCAGGCAGCTGTCGGACAGATGCATTCTCCTTTGATGGGATTTTTGATTAAAGAGGAATTCCACTGGTTTGCATTAATAATGTATCCGATAGGTCATGTCAAATGGTCATCAATTAGGAATTTTCAGGAGCGCTGCCTTTTTCTTGAGTCACATGACCTAGGTGCGCGGATGTGACGTGTTACGTGCCGCAACAAAGGCTCGGTTACACGGGACACCATTTATGCCCAGTGCTGATTTCTCGGGTTTATCCTCATCTGATGAAGAAATAGCAGTACTGCTTGATCGGGGAGATGGAGGAATACTTCCATACACAACCGTGAGCGGCACAGCTCCGGGGATTGGGGGAGCTGTGAGCTCGCTCCCCGAGCCGTGCAAGTGAGCCCCGGGGCTCCGCCGCTCAGTTGATCGGAAGACAGAGGAACCGCTCATGGCTGTGTATGGAAGTATTCCTCCGTCTTCCCGATCAACCAAGCGGCCGAGCCGCTCATGGCTGTGCCCCTCACTGATGTATACAAAAATATTCCTCCGTCTTCCCGATCAACCGAGCAGCAGAGCCACTCACGGCTGTGTATGGAAGAATTCCTCCATCTTCCCGATCAACCGATACTGCTATTTCTTCAAAAGATAAGGATAAATCCAAGAAATCAACACTGGGCATAATAATGTCCCATGTAATCGAGCGTTTGGAACCCCACGTAACATCCGCGCATGTAGGTCATGTGACTCGCGAAAATGGCAGCGCTGCTTAAAATTCGTGATTGTCGCTAATCTTCTCAAAACACTATTAAATGAGAGAGAATTTAACATCACATTGTCAAAATAGAGTACATATTACATGACCTATTGGATACACTGTTCATGCAAAGCACTGGATTCCTCCTTTAAGCAAGATTGCTTATTTGTTTTATCACATGTATAGAGGGTTGCTCATGTAATCAATGTTTTTTTTTTTTTTTTTTTGGGGGGGGGGCACCTGTGTTGTGTTTCAGAGATCTCATTTCGTGTGTGGCAGTGTGGCGGTAGTCTGGAAATCATCCCGTGCAGCCGAGTCGGTCATGTCTTCAGGAAACAGCATCCGTACACCTTCCCTGGTGGCAGTGGCACTGTCTTTGCAAGGTGGTGCACAGACACACGCTCGCACACACACGACCTCAAACTCCCAATTACAGCGTCTCGCTTTAATGACCTTCATTATGACTTTTTAGGCAATCAGCGTCGTAGCATTGGGGAGTAATTTTATTAGTCGTTAAAGTTTGGCTGCTGGAGACTAACATTCAATTCCACTCTTAATATCCAACAGTAACATATTCACACACCCTACATTAGTTAGTCATTAACATTTGTACATCTCATTAGATGAACGCAATGAATTCTGCAGGCGGTGCACCGCTCCTGTATTACATAGTTCAAGATGTGCGAAGTGACACGTTTATTATCCGTTCAGTGGGTCGGAAACTGTGGGACTACAAGTTGGTGCATGTTGCCCGAGCTGGAGACCTGATTCTTACATTCTGTATTGTGAATGTCAACACCTCCAGAAGACCGTACGTGTTCCAGGACCTAATTGTCTACATTCCTGCTGTGTAAACAAGTGTAAACAAAATCTTACCACTGCTTTACTCAAATATAAAAACTTATAGTCTGTGCTAAGGGTGTTGGGTGGCACTACGGAACCATGTCATTCAGACTATATTCAAGCATTTTAAGTGTTATGCGTTTAAAACAAATTAACCTATGTTAATAATCATTCCTGCCCCAAGATAGCTGTGGAAGGCTCCAGCACTCCCGCAACCCTCGTGAGGATAAGGGGCTTAGAAAATGGATGAATGGATAATAATCAAAATTCGAAAATAGACTTGAAGTATGTATTGAATAAAACCGTGAGCTTTGGTGAGTCTGATTAAGCTATGTTATTTACAGTATACACATATACTGTATGTTCACACTATGTCTCTGGCAGGCACCGCATCCCTGTTTGCCCCAAATGATTTGCGCCATGTGACTTTGGTCTTTTTTTTTTCCCCTCGTTCTTCTTCTTCTCCGTAATGAAGCCTTGCTTCGTTCTCTGACAGTCCATCACAGTATCTGTCATGGCAGCTGTTCACCAAGGATGCCAGTATGTTCCTTCCCGTCTTATCATGTTCTGACGGGGTCTCTCATGTTTGTCATTTTTTTTTGTTGAGGCTTTCTAGAGGTGAAAAGCTTTGGAGCACATTTATTGCTGGCAGACTTGAAAGAAGGTTCCCTTGGCCCTCCTTGAAGCGGCTCCAATGTTGGTGCCAGCGTTACGTGGCACATGTATAACACCACTTCAAAAGTGTTTATTGAATAGTAAAAGATCCTGTGATTAATAGACATACTACATAGTGGGTTTTTTTCTAACTCGCTCCTTCCCTCCCTCCCTCTGTAAGTCTGTGACACCCCCAGTCACTCTTAGTACACAAATCAAACAAAGACTGTGAGATACAGGGAAATCCAATTCTTCCCATCACACAGACGACTCCGTCCAAGTTGCGTTGAAGCCTTTTCCGTGCTGTCAGTTTGAGTTGCGTGCACTCCTTTTCACCAGGGCCGACTCGGTTTCTCATCGGCACCGTGACTGGCATGGAAAACCTTTTAACTATTTAAACGTCTCACCGGTCATCCACAACAGCAAAGGCCCGTCACATTTGCTCTCCCCGTGCCCCCGCATTATCTCACAACCATCTCAATATGGCCACGGTGGCCTGCAACGGGGCTGTCATTTTCATTGGGAACATACTGTGAATGTAGCGTCTTCTTCTGATTCTTTTTGAGTAAGAGTGGTAAGAAATAAAATGTAAAAAAAAAAAAAACTGCTAAAGTCATGCCAAGGTTAATCTTGTGATACTTATGCAATTCGCCAAGGTTTCATGCAACAACTGATTTGTGTGATATCATAAATGCCGGGTGGGAAAAGTGTCTCAAAATAGCTACGACAAAGCAAATAATTAATCCTTTGAGGCTCTTTGAATTGAGTTTGCGTGTTCGGCTGCTGTCTTGTATGGCGTCATGCATGATGGCGTATTGAATTCTGAAGTTTAGGCTCTTTGGTTAGAGTTCAGTAGTTTGCACTCTACTCTTGTAGTAGTAGTTAATTTTTTAATCTTAATTTTTAACTCATTGGAGTATCCTTGATGGTATTTCCAGCTGCTGCTGAACATCACTCGATGAGTCATGCAGCAGCACAACATGCCAGATAAAGATGCAAACATTTTAAGGATGGTCATGAAAAATGTGTGTATTAGTTGTCCCAATATGCACAGCAGCTGCTTATCACTGATGAAAGGGCTAGACACGCTGTTCATTTCTGGCAGTGGGCACCCGAGGGAGCCACGAGACTGTCCCAGCTGATGACATTATGTTTGTTCCCTTGGTTGCTCCCATATATTGCGCTTGTGCTGGCATCTCGCAACGGGGGGAAATCATAAGCAATAAATCCAGTTTACTTTGTCTCTTGTGCTTGGATGCGAGTGGGCTTTAGGAAGAACATGTTCAAACATCTTTAGAAAGAAACACTTCATGCATGAAGATATTCTCTAATGAACTCTTCCTGTTTAAATATTTAACCCCATCTGGTGTCATTCCTCCATATGTAGAGAAATCTGGTTTGCATTCACGATGGACAATTTCGGATGGTTGCATTGAGGTCATTGTAAGTTTTATTTTATTGGTATAGAATACACTGTACCTGATCCAAATGCAACATTGGGAACACCTGAGCAACACCGCATGATAAATTGTCTATTAATGCTGACTTTTGATGGTATTAGTTCAAGAATGTTTCTTGTGGTTTTAGTTTGCACCTCTGTACTGGTGTACAAACCACATTTCCCCTCACCTTGCATTACCTTAGTGCCCTTTAAAAATTTCAACAATCAGCAATGTGTAGGTCTCTAATCAGAATTTATAGCGACGCTAGGGTATCGCCAATAATGCAGTTTTTTTTCATTTACACCCACTGTAAGCAGCTATATCTTCATATAGATGTAGGCTCTAAAGCTAAATTACCATATGTAATTCTGCTGCCATTACTGTGAGTCCGGCTGACTCAGGGTTTAACAGCAGTCTGTGACATCATTAGGAAAGAATGTAAATATAGTAAAGTAGCTCTGGGCTCTGTGTCAATCCTTTGCTTTGCCTGGCAACCCACACTGAGAGTAGTAATTCGAGAAATAAACACACAACCCCACTTGACTGTATAAATAGGGGAATTCTGCCCTTCATTAGCTGTGAAGATAAAAACTGATATCGCATAGACACTTTTCATGGACTCTCCCTTCTATTCCTTCTCTCCATCTTAGGAACACCAGGAGAGCTGCTGAGGTGTGGATGGACGAGTTTAAAAACTTCTACTACGCTGCCGTTCCCTCTGCGAGAAATGTGCCGTATGGAAAGTGAGTAAACACACCAAATTCTCGTGTTGTTTATCACATCACATAACCTTTTCAAACGGGATAAATCATTAGCATCCGTACCATTCCACAGTTGTGTGACAGCCAAATGCCTGGTTTTGAACCAATCACAAGACGACCACATGATTTGATGTTTCTTATTTTAGTTCAACCCCTCATGAAAAGGATAGATGAATATGTGAACAGCTTTTTGGTGCAAGCTTACAGTTTTTTTACTACATTGTAATCTTGCTTGTTCGTGCAGGCAGTGATAACACTGGTGAAAATGTTAGTATGGCTGTAATTGGCTAGCAGTTACATGTTGCTTGGGGAGACCAAAAACTTCCAAAACGAATGGCGCCCCCTTCAGCCTCATCTTGTAGGTTGCATTAGGGGATGAGATTTTTTTTTTTTTTTTCGTTTGTATGGAATGGCAGGACAGTAGCCTAGTGATTAGTATTATGCCTCACATGTCTGAGGTTCTAGTTTTGAATCAGTGCTCTAACCTTCCTGTGTGTAGTTTTGCATGTCCTCCCAGTTCTTGATTGACTCTTCTTTGGGTAAGCCGGATTCCCTTCCACATTCCAAAAGCACAATTCTTACAGTAGGTTAATTGAAGATGAAAAATTGTCTTTAAGTTGGTTAGTTGAAGACTAAAAGTAGTCTTTCGGTGTGTGTCTAATGGTTGTTTGTCTGTTTGTTTCTTGCCAATGATTGCCTCCTGTCTCTTGCCCATAGCAAGCAGGGTTCTGCTCATCTATGACCCTAATGAGGACAAGCAATATAAAAGATGGATGGATCTCTTTGTATGCAAATTACTGTCTACAATTTTTGATACATCACTGAGGATTAAATGCGGGTTGCAATCAGCGCAAGTTATCAACATTTTATTGCTCCTTAAAAACTGAAATTATTGTATTTTATTTCCCCAGCTGTAATATTAAATTTGTATGTCCAGCCATCAATTTGTTTTCCATACCGCTTATCCCCACTAGGCATGTAGGTGAGCTGGAGCCTTCCTCAGCTGACCGTAGGTAAGAGGCAGGGTACACCCTTGAGTGGCCACCAGGAAAACGCAGGGCACATGCAGACAAAAAAGTAATTCACATTAACATCCCAACCATCCATTTTCATTGCCGCTTATCCTCATGAGGGTCGCGGGGAGTGCTGGAGCCTATCCCAGCTGTCAACGGGCAGGAGACAGGGTACACCCTGAACTGGTTGCCAGCCAATCGCAGGGCACATGCTGCACTCGCAATCACACCTAGGGGCGATTTAGTGTGTCCAATTAATGTTTTTGGGATGTGGGAGGGAACCGGAGTGCCCGGTGAAAACCCACCCAGGCACGGGGAGAACATGCAAACTCCACACAAGCGGGGCCGGGATCGAACCCGGGTTCTCAGAACTGTGAAGCCAACGCTTTACCAGCTTATCCCCCGTGGCGCCTTCACGTTAACACCTAAGGATGAATCCGAGTCTTCAATAAACCTGTCATCCATGTTTTTGGAATGAAGGGGAACATGCAAACCCCACATAGGGAGGGTAGAGCCCAGATTCAAACTCCCAACCCCACGACTATCAGATGGATGTGCTACCCACTGGGCTGCCTTGCCAACTATAGTAAATTTGTGTGTAGTTTTTAAAGTAGTTTATAAAATAATAAACTAAAATGTTTAGATGTAATCTATGAAATCTTAAATCCAAGTTTGTTTGTAATATTTATCTGTTTTAAAAAATGGTATTGGTCGTACTAAAATAAATTCGGTATCTAAATTGATCTGATTCAAGATCCAAATTGTAACCATTCATATTAACTTAATACTTCAGTAGCAAATTATTCTTCTCTACGGGTGCTCGTTACTTATTAATTATTTTTGGTTAATTTGTGGGCCATGTTTTGTGCTTATGTGCATAACAAATGCCCTCCACGGAGATTCTAGATGATTTTACCATTTTGTGGCGCTTTAGGAACTTCGTCATATCTCCCAGTTGATGGTCTTTTCCTCTGCTGCAGTCATGCTGTGGACCTCTCTGGTCCTTCTCATCACTTTAATTTAATCTGTTTTCACCGTGATTGACAGCCCTCCCATCCTTTCTTTCCCCGGTTGTCTCCTCCAGTATCCAGAGTCGTTTGGATATGAAGAAGCGTTTAGCCTGCAAGCCCTTTAAGTGGTACCTGGAGAATGTCTACCCCGAGCTGCGGTAAGATGTCTTCATTTCATATGCGTGACTGTGTGCTACGGCAGCATAAACGGGTGTGCATTTAATAACTGTACACTTCTCTCCAACTGCAGTTCGTTTGCACTTTCACTACATTGTGGATTTGTAAGATGTCGTTTTTTTATGGGTTTTGCAGTATTCAAGGCTTTTATCTTCAGTAGATGTGTAGCACAACATTGTTCCACAACATGCCCACCAGCATCAAACTACAGTAATAGTCATTGTTCCCGCACAGTAGAGAGAATATTCCTATGAGGATTTTTTTTTAATATTCTGTATTCATGTGTTGGTAGTCCAATGTAACAAGTAACAGTCGTTATAAGTGTATAATTTCTGTAAGACCAATGCTAATTTCTGGTAGCCCATCTTTGGTGTTTCACATTTTATGTTACCATTAAGATAGGGGAATTTAGATAGCTGAAATTCAATGATTTGGTGGAACAGTTTTAGTGTTTATAAATATCGTGCATCCCAATATTGTATATTTAATGTAGTCCATCCCTCTTATATTTTTGAATTCGCTTTTGTTTTATGCTTCCGTTTTTACACAAAAAATCAACTGGGAGTGGCAAACAGCTTGAAAGAGCGCACTTTTCTTTTAGAAGAGCAAGCAAGAGAGAGAACAGGCCCAAAGTAATTATTTAGAAGGTGTGTTTTAATATATGCTGTATGTGCTTTTATTGTGTGAAAAGTGTATGCAAAAAGTCCAGCTATTAAAGAAGTTTTTATATGGTCTATATCATGGATTTTCACCTGTTGTGGGCGGTTCTGTATTTATGAGCATACTGTACATATTTAAACGCCATTTAAATGTTTGTATGTGTGTGTGATTAGTGTACCAGACCACCAGGACATTGCCTTCGGAGCCTTACAGCAGGGAGGAAACTGCCTTGACACACTGGGACATTTTGCTGATGGCGTGGTGGGCGTTTACGAGTGCCACAACGGCGGCGGAAACCAGGTAGCGTTACCAAGGCAACACACACAGGTCAGCATGTCTCAACTTACACTTTAGACTCACCTGGGAGATAAACGGTAGCACTGGCACTTACAGGATGGCGGGTATCTTTATGTAAGTCTGAATAAAGTCACACCTAATCATCCTGCTGCTGCAATAAATGTCAACATAATTTACTGGTCTTGTTTTTTTTTTTATTTTAGACAACAGTAAATTGAGAAGTAAATTGAGAATGCTCATTCCACAGCCTATTCCTATTAGCCTCTGCTATCGGTGTTGTTCACATGTAAAATAAGTGTAGTGTGTTCATGTCTCCACGTCTACAACAACAGCAAATTGCCTCGAGGTGTTTTGTCACGTACCTGAAGCTAAATCAGGTAACCAATGATGAAGATGCCCCACTTAGTATCCAGCCATCTATTTTCCATACCGCTTATCCTCACTAGGGTCGTGGGGGTGCTAGACCGTATACCAGCAGACTCTGGGCATATTGGTCGCCAGTCAATAGTAGGGCACAGATAGAAAAGCAATCTTTTGCTTTCACTTTCACACCTACTGGAAATTTAGAGTCTTCAAATGACCTATTATGCATGTTTTTGGAATGTGGGAGGAAATACCCAGAGAAAACCCCGACAGGTACAGGGAGAACATGCAAACTGCACATGGGGGAGGCAGGGTTTGAACCAAGGTTCTCAGAACTGTGAAGCAGATGTGTAAAAAGTGCAATTCTACACCACCCCAAAATACCCAGCTGTAACAGAAGAGTCAATTGCTCTAATTAAACCGCTGCGACACGTCCACTCCACAAATCCATTAACCCACTTAAATTTTAAGGACTTCAATTATGCACCGTTTTATCCACTAGGAATCTGTTTATTACATTTTTATTCATAGCCTATTGCATTTTACACTTCATTTGGTATCCCGGGGCTCCATGACATGCTTTGATGACAATTAAGACTTTTTTTCTCTCCTTAATACCGTAGCTTTCTGACAGAGGTATTATTACCTTGAGGTGGATTTTTCTTGTAACTCTTGGATCTCATTAGGATGTGAAAGTTGCCCGTGAGCATAGAGATGATTAGAATATAATGCAATACCGACTCAACTATAGTGCTATTATTCTGTGAGGGGTTTGCAATGCCTTGAATTCGTAATTTAATTTGGCAATGGCAGAACCGACATATAATGTGATGAAAGTCATTGTGTTGCGTTTGAATACAATTATTTGACCACTGCATGTTCTGCTAAATGTGTATTTTTCGCTCAAGGAATGGGCCCTGACGAAGGATAAGTCAGTCAAACACATGGATTTGTGTCTGACTGTGGTGGATAGAACAGCGGGCTCCCTCATCAAACTGCAGGGCTGTCGAGACAATGACACCAGACAGGTACACGGACACAACGCTACTATAACACAACTGAATTAACATCCAAAAGGGGCACAAACAATTACAAATGGTCAACTGATTACCGTAATTCAGGGGTGTCAAACTCATTTTTCTCGCAGGCCTCATTTTTGGTTCTGGTTTCCCTCAGAGGGCCGTTATGACTATGAAACAATACAAATCTTTAATGGTCTCATCGTATTACATCATCAATTTATGATCAACTTTGGAATCAGAAATCAAGGGTAATGTGTTTTTCAGCTATTCATGTTTGCTAACATAAAAATGCTGGTATTATCTCAACTTAATAATTTATGAAGCATGACCATTTGAAATGTTTGTACAAAAAATAATAATAATAAAATAATTGAAATTGACACTAGATTTGGCTTCGCGGGCCACATAAAATCATGTGGTGGGCCGGATCTGGACCCCGGGCCTTGAGTTTGACACCTGTACTGTAATTGATGCTTCAGAATTGTGTTAAACTAGCAGTGGTGCCATTGAGTCATAAATTAAGTTACAGTTAAATCCATAAATATCAATACCCTGGCCTGATATTGAGTGATTCACTAGTAAAAACGGAGGGGGGCTCCGTACAAGATATTTTCTTAATATTCGATTAAAAAAAAAAATCCAGGTTCATTTAGAATTGCTACTATTGTATTTATCCTGCTTTTTAGATTTTAACATGAGGCCAATAGGACACCTAAAAAGTGATCAAAAGAAATGTTGATTATTGGGGGGAAGACTGGAAGAGAAATTAGGCCTGGGTAATGGTATAGATTTAGCAGTGCATTGCTATTCTTCTTAGCGCAATTCGATATTGATTAAGCAAAACTCTCCTCATCTCCTGGCCATTGTAATGTACTGTGTGTGTTTGTGTGCGGTTTGCGTTTTATGGACCGGAGCCAAATACAATGGCTTCTCAAGCAAACAGCTGCAATAGCAACATTTAAGCAATTAACTTTTACTTTTCAAGCTGACGTTTGGCATCATTTTGTATTGTCCTGTAAATCATGAACACAAAAATGCACGAAGAGAGTCAAACTATGATATGCAGTTCTGACACGGAAACGTCAGAAAACTGTTCACGGAGTTTACGTTTTTGGTGTCATTCAAGTCCATAAAAAAAAAGCGAGTGACCCTTGTGTATGGAACTATCACTTTACATTTCATCTCAAACGAGATGCAATTGGTTTGAATACAAGCGTGGTCACGAAACAAATGAATAAGACTTATATCTCAAGGCACCACTGTAATGTTCCAAAAACCATTATTCTCAGATTAATGAAAGACTGTGAATTATCTGTGATTTTTAAAATTTTTTTTTTGTCTATACATGCCCCTGCAATTGTCTGGCGACCGGTGAAGCCCGTAGCCCACCTCTCGCCCAAAGTCAGCTCTGAGATGAGCCGTGAATTCTGTCCATTACTGTAATTCCCGGCCACCCAGTACATTTGTAAAGGAAATACCATTTGGTAAATACAAAGGCTGAAACTCACATTGAAACACAAGATATTTACAAAGACTGTACACAGAAAGTTTAACGCTAATGCGGCGCTAACCGTAGCATCGGGCTAATGCTAACGCTAGCACTGCGCTAAAGCTAATGCTAAAGCAACGCTAGCGTTAACGCTAACAGGGGCGGTTAAAATAAAACTTACCAGTAAATATCACTGAGACACACCAGGAACAGCAGCAACACGCTAGCACTGCGCCAACACAGCGCTAACAGGGCCGGTAAAAGTCACTTCCTCGGCAGATATATTCCACCGGTCTTATTCTTACCTTTTTTCGCTCCAGTGCCCCCTTGCGCCAGTTATAAAAAATGCACAAATTAGCCATATCACCGCATAAACAGCAGGGTTGAAAGCGTGTGAAAAAAGTTGCGGCTTATAGGTCAGAAACGACGGTAATTTTGTGCTGTCTTTGCCTTGTTAATATGAGCAGAAGTGGGAGCAGATTGAGTCCAACTCGAAGCTCCGTCACGTGGGCAGTAACCTGTGCCTGGACAGCCGCAGCGCCCGCATGGGCGGTCTCACCGTGGAGGTGTGCAGCCCCAACCTTAGCCAGCAATGGAAGTTCACCCTGAATTTACAATCTTAGGGGACAAAAAGACACCAGGCTCTGCTAAGAACATTACGCACCGACTGACTTTAAGAAGAAGTAGACGCTGTCAACTGGAGGAGAAAGACAAACATGATGGATGGATGAATGGGTCCATCTTGCTCCTCCGCAGGCTTCTGAGGTCATTTCAATACCACCACTCCCCACCGCCCCTCCAACTTACAGACCGGCGGAGGGCCTTGTAGAACTTTAACAGGAAACTGTCAATATTTAGTGGGAGGACCAGTGCTGGCGACGCTGATGACAAAGAGGGGGATCAAAGCGATGAAGGCTGCTTTCCATCCAAATACTATAATACCTCAGTGTTTTTCTCATTGACGGTTCGGAGGCAAAATAACGTGTGAATTCTTTGAGTCGTTTGTTTTCTTGAATGTTGGTTAAGAAAAAAAATGAACACATTTAGTGTTTTTATTTTGTAATTTTCTTTTGACTATTTTAATTACTGTTAATTAGTGGAGGTTTGTAGGAGCTTTTTTTTTGTTGGGGGGGGGTTGTTTTTAAGAACTTTCGCAAAACAGAAACAAACTTTTCCGACCCGATCCAGAAGTCGAATTGGAGGAAAACAACTTTTTAGTGTTTTTTTTTTTTTTTTTTTTTTTTTTTACCCCTTACTTTGAATCTCATCGGTTTACAGGATCGGCAGAGATGAGTTGGAGGAAAATAACATATTTTCTACTAATCCCCCCGCACCCCCCACACACACATACATGTGCAGAAGTTGAAGCGAAGATTTCCCACACCAGGCAGAGAAGTTCTGGAGGAATTCTCGGAGAACATACATTGAGGAGTTGTCCTCTCTCCTCAGGCTGTAGCCCTGGCTGCTGCACTTTAGCATCCTTTTTTTTTTTTTTTTTGTCAACTACACACACCACAAAGCTCTTAGCAACCTTTTTTTTCCTTTTCTTATTTCTCTCAAGCAAATAGTAAAAAAAAAAAAAAAAAGCTGCAAGGACAATGAACTCTAGAGGATTGATGTCTTTTCTTTACTCTTGCTGCTTTCCAGCTGCTCTCTCGGGAGTGCAACCGTTTTATACAACTTCTGTTTGCGTTGTGATTTTATTTTGCTCAGCACATTGAACTGAATTTGTGTTGTTTACTGTTGCAGCGGTTTCTCTCTAGAGGTAACGAGGAATAAATAGTGGAACTTCTATCACCACCACCAACTCCTACTAGTTTCTCTGTTATACTTTTTGTAGCTCCTCACTTGGTAGCATGAGTTTGTACAATTTTATTTATTGAATCCCTTTGTGGGCACACATCCACAGCCCTATCCTCCCCTCCATACGGTGCGTGCTAAGGGAAAGGAACACAGTTTTTTGTTTTCATTTGGATCGGGTACAAATTGTCAAACTGTCATTCTCAACACGGTAGAAACATTAACTTTCATTTTGTCAGTGTTGTTTGAAGGATTTATTCAGCCTGAACTTGATCTATTTTACTTCTTTTTTTTGTGTGCTACATATTGTTGCTGTCCAGTGACATCCGGAAGGATTCAATTAAGAACACGTTAGCATGAAAAGCAAAAACAACCATAATATAGTGTTTGAGATTTTTGAAATAAGAGGACTTGTCCAGAATATTTTCCGTTCCTCTCAACTTCTGTGTAATGAGATTCCACTGAGCAAACCTTGTTATCAGTGTATTTACATTTTACGTTGAAATATTCTGTCTAGGAAAAGATTTTGTGTCAAAAAAAGATGACTTTTACTAAAACAAATAATGACTTGACTGTAGTACATTATAAATATATTTTATGAACAAATCTGCGTTCGCTGGCCACATCTCGTGTCACTAATTTACTACAGAAGAAATCATCTCTCCTGAGGAAATGCGACCGATCAGACACAGAAGCCGTGACCTTTGACATACCACTCATTTGTTGCTCCCCCATGGGCTGACTTGTGACTTTGTTAACCCAGAAAAACAACATATTCCAAATTGGGTGTTACTGTACCCTTAAATGTTTGGTTTCAAGTTTTTGATGATCGTACCCACGGGGGTGTAACAAACGATTGAAACCTACATCCCACCTTCTGTCTGTGATTGATTTTCCTCATGAACTTCTCGTGTATTGTTAGACACAAAATGGCACCAGAGATTATTCACAGATGATATTTGTCATATCCTACTGTCGAGTCTTGATGATGACAAAATTGCCGACTAATTAATTATAGATTTAGCTGCCTGATTTAGTGCTCCACAAATCTGATGCAGTTCAGCGGGAAATATTGCCATGCCAATCATCTGTCAAATCATGACAGTTGTTTCATTAAAATAAGCGAGCCAATCATTTATCTCCAATATGAAATGAATGGAGGAGATGTGCTCTGCTCTGAATGGAGATACTCATTAGAAACATAATAAAATGTGTATTTATTGGTTATACAGCTTTACACTTAGTGCATGCAGCACAACACGCTTGAATCTTGTGTAAAAATCAAAGTGGACTTTCGAAGTTGTCCTTGGACAGCAATGCTAAGATAACAAACAATTGAATGACGATTACGGTATGATCTACATTGTGGTTGTCTGTGTTCATGCATTTCTAGTTCTTACCCAGCATTATTTTGGAAGTGTTATGCAACAAAGGATTCGGTAGCACAGGCAGAATATATCAGACCTATACTGAATATTGAAATAAGGGGAACACATATTTTAATTATGAATTAATTCTAATGGTCTGTAGTCAATGTTAATGACCATTTAAGGAATTCAAGTGGGAAAAAAAGGTTTCCTTTTACTAGAGAGAAACTGCAGCCTATATATATTTTTGGGGAATTAAATATTCCATTTTCTCCAGCTTTCCTTCCACCTCTTGTGGCGTTTGTGTTTTTAATTTTTAACATTTTCCTTCTGCTGTCCAATTTGGCCATTTTTTTTCTTTCTACTGTATGTCTATGCCTTTGTCTTAAACTGAAGTTGAGGTGACCATGCTGACACTGCAGCTGCATGCAGAGCCTATCCTGACACTTGATAGGCTTGTGCGCTGAGCTGCCAGCACCCACGGGTGCCGGGGCAGGTACAGAGCGGGACTGGCTCGGTTGTGAGGAGAGCCTTGTTACCATGGTGACTGTACTATACTCTGACGGCCCCAATCTTAGTGAGTTAGGAGGTTTAAAATTCAAATAACTGGCTCAGATAATGGATGGATGGATGTTGTTGTTTTTTTTTTTTTTTTGGAGGGGGGGGGTCGTTGTGTTTGAAGAATGCAAAAGAAAGTTACATTAGTGTTATGTTATCTGATATTAAATCAACATTTTAGATTATCAAATTTTAATAATGTATTAGCAGCACTCAAAGGCAGCAACTCTTAATAGTTTTGTCATGGCAACCACCCACCCAATATTTGCATTACCACGTTTTCAGCATTGTACGGATTTTCTCAAATGATATTTGTTAGGCATTTTATAGATTTTGTCCTTCCTGAAGAAGAGAAAATGTTTCTCCATCTACTGCCACATGTTAGCAATTCAAACTGCTAAAAAAAAAAAAAAAATCCCTTCAGGATGGGGAACCAGCAGCACGTGGGCCTCAGGCAGCCCACAAAAGGGTTTGATCCAGTCCCATGTGCGATTCTGAAAACAAATAAAAGCTCAGAGAACCTGAGCACAATAGCCCACTGAATGCTATGAGTCACACACAAAAAAATGTTTGATTGCTTTTCATTTTTCTATAAAATCATTGTGGCCTTCAGAGGACTTTTAAACCTGAAATGAACCCCGATAAGAAAAAAAGTTCCGACCCATATCCTGCATCTAAAACCAATGATTCGTCACCAAAGACTTTCAGGTTTCGTTGTGTGAATGCTGAAGGTTCACACGTATTATTAAATTTGATTGCGTTTATGTTCTGTTGCCTGTACATATCTGAGTTACCAAGGCGACACGGTCTGCTATATTCATCAACCAGAACCGTTTAACCCGATGCCATTTTTCATTTTCAGCAAATGATTTGGCATCTCAACCCAATCCCGTTGATTAGCTGATTAAATGTTTACATCTTTAGCACATCGTGCCAAAGTTTTGGGGTTTTTTTTTCTGCATGAGGGTGAATAAGAATATTATAATAAGGTGACTTTTCCACAGGGTATAAACCTCTCAGCTTCCTGATTTAATATTTTTTAACATTAGTGACAAAATCATCCAAAGCGTGCATCCTCATTTTAAAGTGCTGAGTGAATGAATGCAATTGAGTGGACATGAAAGAGGCGGTTTAGTTATGTCATATTTATTTCCCTAATTATAGCTAATCTTAGTTGTTAGATTAGCATCCATTTCAGTTTACCAGCCCTTAGATAGTAAAGTTTTACCTGGGTAATAACGACTTAATGACATGAACTTTATGCTTGAAGCTGTGTTGTCCCGTGTGTAAAAGTGTATATTTTTGTACATACCTCCATCCTAATGTGTGTACGTCATGTACATATATGAAGTGTACCCAGCCCCAGGTTGCTAACAGGTTTTGTTTTTGTCACACTCTACAGTGCTTCTAACTGTTCCCTCTTTTATAGATATTGCAAACTTTGAATGAAGAGAAATGATTAACTTAAATAAATGCATTTATATACAAAAATTGTTTTGGCGTGTTTGCATTTTATAATGTCGTTAATGGTCCCTTTTGCATGAATCAATAACCGACTTATTTTTCTTTGTTGACCCTGCAACATGACATTTGAGGTGCGAGTCATGAAATTACCATCCTGCTTTAATATTGATCGCCCTAGGTGTTCCATGTTTTATAACACCAAAATATTTCCGAATGTATTTAATTTCCATAAATGTTCATTCGGAATGGCACCAAATTGTTGAAATTTTGGTGATTTGCAGATTCATACCATGCTTAAAAATACATGTTCAGATTGGATGCCATATTATTTTGTCTTGTCTTTGCTTATTAACCAAATCTAATTTCAAGTACAGAATTCTGAGTGTTCCGTTTTCTCTGGAGTCCAGCAGGGATCAGTACTCTTCCTTTTTACTCTTCAGTATAGATATATGCTGCTACTTGGAGATATTTAACTCGGACATTAGCTGTCACTGTTAGTGATAATCAACTGTAAATGCCTTAATAATTCATTTACTAAGACAATATATTAGGATCAATTAGAATTGAGTTGGGCGGCACGGTGGATCAGCTGGTAAAGCGTTGGTCTCAAAGTTCTGAAGTCCCGTATTCGAACCCGGCCCCGCCTGTGTGGAATTTGAATGTTCTCCCCGTGCCTACATGGGTTTTCTCCGGGCACTCCGGTTTCTTCCTACAT
Source organism: Syngnathoides biaculeatus (assembly GCF_019802595.1). NCBI lineage: Eukaryota > Metazoa > Chordata > Actinopteri > Syngnathiformes > Syngnathidae > Syngnathoides > Syngnathoides biaculeatus. Next base: position 12,365,548 of record NC_084642.1, read on the forward strand.
TCCGAAAACATGCGACATTAATTGGGCACTCTATATTGCCCCTAGCTGTGATCGTGAGTGTGGCTGTTTGTCTCCATGTGCCCTGCGATTGGCTGGCAAGCAGTTCAGGGTGTACCCCGCCTCCAGCACTCCTCGCGACCCTCGTGAGGATAAGCGGCAAAGAAAATCAATGGATGAATGGATAGAACTGGGTTTTCCTCTAAAAAGAATTCTCGAGCATTCACCGTTCGGGCTGCATACTTTTCGGGTGCCCCAACTATATGGAAATTAGAAAACCTACCTATGGGGGGGAAAAAAAAATTTAAATCTCAACGGATTGCTTCACTTTTTGTTAAAGTGTTTCACAATTATAATGTTTTGCACTTCCAGGTTACTGTAGTATGGGCAGCACGGTGAGGAAACTGGTTAGAGTTGGCGTCACAGTTCTGAGGACCTCAGTTCAAATCCCGGCCCCACCTCTGTGGAGCTACTGTAACATGAGTGGATTTTCTCCGGGGAGTCTGATTTCCTCCCACATCCCGACACATGCATGAATTGGGGACTCTAAATTTCCCTTAGGTGGGCTTGAGAGTGGAACTGTTGTTTGTCTCTTTGTGCCCTGCGATTGGATGGAAACCAGTTCAGGGTGTACCCTGCCTCCTGCCCCATAATAGCTGGGATACACTCCAGTTTATCCAGTAAGGCTACAGCTATAGCTTGTGAGGATAAGCATCCATCCATTTTCTTTGGAACTTGTCCTCACGAGGGAGTGCTGGAGCCTATCCCAGCTGTCAACGGGCAGGAAGCAGCGTACACCCTGAATTGGTCACAATCACACCGAGGGGCAAAGTTAGAGTGTCCAATTAATGTTGCATGTTTTTGGGATGTGGGAGGAAACAGAAGTGCCTGAAGAAAACCCACGCAGGCACGGGGGGAACATGCAAACTCCACACAGGCGGGCCCGGGATCGAACCCGGGACTTGCTTTACCAGCTGACCCACCGTATATTTATAAAATAAAACTTAAAGTAATACATTTGATGTGAAAAATAGCACGAATCTATAATTAAAATATTTAGACATATTGTAGCTACAGTACTGTGCTGTTATTTTTCTTGATTTTTAAGTCATCCAAAAAAGTGGTCCATCTGTCCATTGAAAAAAAATAATTAAATGTCCTTTTACACAAAGATTTTCCCGCCTCTTAATCAGATTATTTGTATATATATATGAATGCGTTTTATGATTTTATCATAATGATCTCTATAATTTTAGGAGCGCAGTAATCATAACCAGAACAAGTGGACACGAGGTTTTTTTTCCCCTTTATGCAGCTGTGACTGTATTGCCATCTGTCCACCAGGGGGCAATAAAACTAGAAACGAGGCAATGTATACCGCAACAGAAGAAAAAGGATCATTCTTCAGTTCAAGCTTGAAACAGAAGCCAGTCGCTGCGTGGAAGACCACGTACGCTGTGATACAAGCGAAGCATGAAGAACGAAGGCATAGAGGGGACTGAGCGGTTCCTCAGCCTGGACAGGGGCCGAGGTCTCCGGGCGTTGAGGCACTTCGCGGTGGGGGAGTTGGTGTTCGCCTGCCCAGCTTACTCGTACGTGCTGACTGAGACCGAGAGAGGAGCGCACTGCGAGCACTGCTTCACCAGGTAACACACCGCTAGCCACCATCACTCATCTCCCACCTCTTTTTCCTTTACTTCAAGATGTCTTTTAAAGTTAGCATCCATTCTGACGCTTTGGCTAGTTTAGCTTGCTTTAGCTCTGGATGCCCAGTTAGCGCAAGTTAGTGGGTCGGTGATGTATGTGATATGTAATATTTCCGTAAAAATGATTGATAAATAACACGATGGCATACATTTTCCTTCATTGCTTTTGGAGACGTTCACTCACCCAAACACACGCTGGGTTTGTACTAAACTCAATTTAGTCAAACACAAACTAACCCGACCTGCACAACCTCATGACTCATAAGGCCGAAATCACCTGCTAAAAAAAAAAATCTAGAGAAATCTATAGAATTTGTACAGAAGAACTTGTTCTATAGAACCTTGGCTGTGATTTTCTATTGAAATTCTACAGAACAATATAATTTCTATAGAAATTGTATAGGACCTGGGTCCTAAAGTTCTATAGTTATTTAGAAATTCTTTGGAAATGTTACCTAACCCTAAATAGGCACTTATCCTGCTTATTTCACTTCTTCTAATTTAGGCATCATGTTATACATTTTTCCACAACAGACGGGTAAATTTGAACATTGAAATTTGTTAGGTTTATCATCATGTTTTTTTTTTTTAAATTTGAGCTAATTTCAGCAAGAATTGGGTATGCAGCAGTCTGCTACAAAAATGTTGTCAAATCCTTTGGAACGTCGCATCCATTTTCTACAAATAAAGTGAACGTGTTTGCTGAAAAGGTTAAGGGTGTGAAACATGATCCCAGTATAACGTTTCAGGTGTTCTCTGGTGTAGGCGAAGAGAAAACGAGAGCCAAATTCAACTGACGTTTATTGTCTTTTTAATTAAATCCTCTCCCCCGTGCTGCCTCGCACAAATGCAAGTCGTCCCCAAGCTGCATGAAGGTTTGTGGAGCAGTGAAAGGTTAGGGCGCTAAATATAGACATCCATGTGTCCCTGTCGTGAAGGGGAAGGGAAGGCCAGGGGTGCATGTGTTGTACATTTGCTTCATTCTAGTCACTGGAAACACCCCAACCAAAAAGAACCCTTCAAAGCGGGGATGCAAAGGAAAAGGTTTTGAAGAGAGTTTGTTCGTTACTCATTGAAATACATATCCAATGTCAATTTAGTCTTAAAAACTATCGTTTTGTGAGTAAACTCACTCACAGACACATCAATAAAGTGTTGTATTCATTACAGGAAAGAAGACCTTTTTAAATGCGGGAAATGTAAGCAGGCCTACTATTGCAACATTGACTGTCAGGTAATGTAGAGTAGGTATATTTTAATGTGATAATTTCTGGGTTACTAATTGTGGCTTAATATGCATGCAGAGAGGGGACTGGCCCATGCATAAACTGGAGTGTGTCGCCATGTGTTCCTACGGAGAAAATTGGTGTCCCTCTGAGACCGTCAGATTGGTAGCCAGAATCATCATGAAACAGGTATAGTGAAAATTAGCTGCTTAGCACCACGCATGTTGAAACATTTTTTTTAAGTGTGGGGGGGGGGTGTCTATGTAGATCGACAGGTATATCGGTACTACGTTGAGCCCGTGAGGGAATAGCTACAAATTGTTTGTTTTGAAAGTAGAATATATGCATTTATAAATACAGAGAACTGTAAAATCTAACTTCTTAAATGTTCCTTTTTTTTTTCAATTGAACACAAATCCAAAATATGGCTCAGAATTGTGATTAGTCATCTTTCTTTGTGTCTTTTTTTTTTTGCAATTTCCTCAGGGCGCTATCATTCTGTATCAGTGATGGCAAATAGGACAATTTTGGTAGTTACAATACAGCCTGTAGTGGAACCTTTCCTGGCTGCTCTTTATTATTCTTCTCATTGTTCCAAATGAGAGAGAGTTTTTGATCTAGAAAGGATTGTGTTGGACCCAAGTCGATTCAAGTCTCAGTGAAAGCCTCCATGCCTGTAGCCTGTACTGCTTGTTTGAAAAAGAAGTTCTCAACAAACTGTTTTGCTGCTGCAACAAAGATGGTTATTTTTAGCATTCCTTTTTTTAATTTGTCACGTTTACAGAAAGTCACAACAGAACGCACGCCGTCAGAAAGACTCCTGATGCTCAAAGAGTTTGAAGCACGTAAGTATGGATGGCGTATGTCTGAATACTCGAGTCCAGATTCGCTACCAAGGCCTGCTTTTTATTGTAATTTTTGTGTAAGCCTGCTCGCGAACCAACCAGCAAATAAGAGATCACACTCATCTAGCCCTTGCGCTTTTGTGCTCAGCACTAATAGTGTAGATTATTTAATTAACACGACATCTCTTTCGAACTTGCAGTCCCCCTCAAAGGGGTTGGAATGACAAGGTAGATTCCTTTGTTTTTGTTGTGTACTGAAGACATTAGGGTTTCAGATCAAACGATGAATATCAGACCAAATAATTGAATATAATATTATAATCCTTAGTTGCAATAACTGCATCAAATCTGAGACCCAAAGACTTCACCAGACTGCTGCATTCTTCATTTGAAATTATTTTCCAGGCCCTGCAGCCTCTTTCAGTTTTTTTGTTTTCTCCGGGGTCCTTTTTCATTTTTTAACCTCCTCTTCAGAAGGTAAAATGCATGCTTTATTTGGTTATGGTCTGGTGATTGACTTGTGCAGTCTAAGACCTACTTATGTTGTGTTGGCAGTGTTTTGCTTCATTATTTTCTTGTATGATGAAGCTTCTCCTGATTACTATGAATTCATTTTTCTGTAAATTTCCAGACAAAATGATTTTGTAGACTTCAGAATTCCTGATGCTGTTATCATCATGAGTTATATCATCGATGAAGATTAGTGAGCCTGTTCCAGAAGCACCCATGCAAGCCCAAGTCATGACATTCCCTCGACCAGATGAGCCTCTACGTTTTGGATCATAAGCAGATCCTTCCGTTCTTTTTATCACTTTGGGAGAGGGTAATCCTGGTCTCATCGGGCCATAAAACTTCGTTCCAAAACTTTTGTGGCTCATATCTGTACTTCTTTGCAATATTGAATTTCCTCCTTCCCTCCAATTGACTGGCGACCAGTGTTGGGTGTACCAAGATAGCTGTGATAGGCTCCAGCACTTCTGCGACCTTTGTGATTATAGTCTAATAGATGGATGGATGAATCTGGCCTTCCGATTCTCTTTGGTCATGAGTGGTTTGGATCATGTGGTGTGGCCTGCATAATCACTCCAACTAGGACCAGGGTGGGCAGGATCCTTTCGGACACTCCACATCCCGCCCACCAGCTCTTTCAGCTCCTTCTGTCGGCGAAGCTCTTCCAATCATTGCAAATCAGAACTAGCAGGCATTCAAACATTATTTTTTTCCCTCTTGGAAATAAGTCATTAAATTCTTGATCAGATTCAGAACCTACTATTTTCTGCTTTGCGCCGTTGTTGGGACACACCCCCATATCCTGTTGGTCCTATAAGTATTAGTATTATAACAATATATACTGTATACTCTCGCACTTTAAAAGGCTCCCTTTACACAGTTGTCATTGCACTGGTCTATAAAGGTGAACCGCGAACGGGTAAGGGTTTAACATAATGTGGGGGGTTGATTCACTCTAAATGCTAGAAAACTCTTTGCAAAACTGTGACTCTTACAAGAAATATTTGCCTATTCATTGACTGTCTATTGTTCTACGTTCTCGTTTGTTCTTCTCAGTACTCAACATGAATCCAGCTTGTAAATACTATGAATTTGGAACTTTTGTCTGCTATTCATCTTTTCATCTAAAATGTATTCAGCATACAACAAAAAAAGGACTAGCTTGCCGTTCCAATATTTTTGGAGTGGAGTATGTAAATTCATCCACAGCATAGAATGACTTCCTCCTATAGCTTGTCCCTTGTTACATCTACAAGCAATATTAGTTTCATATTGAATTGTGTTAGCAGCGTGTCCTTGGGTTATCTTTCTCTCCGTTTTTCTCACCAAAAAAAATGTTCAGCACACTGGGGACCTAAATCCCAAGACTCCTTCTGGTGTAATTTCATGTTCTCCACAAAACTACTCTCACTGTGCCCTTGAGCGAGGTAATCAGTGACAGTGTAATAGAACATGCTGCTACAGGAATGTTTTTTCTTTTTCTTTTTGTAGAAAGGTCTTCACATTGTAAAAGTTTCGACTTGCTTGTTTTTGGTTTCTCCATTTAATGCCGTGTCTATTTCTCACATTCACACACGCACGCACACAGCAAAGCAAGACCAGTTGCTGCCATCTGTGTGTATTTCTGTGACTGCAACGCTACGTAGTAGGATTAGTGCTATTATATGCGGTGGGTTTTTTTTTTTTTTGGGTTTATTTTTAGAGGTGCAATTGGTGGTTACAGTTATTGTCATAATGTAGTTGACGTGGCAATAATTGACATTTTTAAAAAATCCATTCCTTGTCCTTGTTGGTTCATTTCTTGACCAGATTTAGACAAAATGGATAGCCAGAAGGACGAAATAAACGAGACTGACGTCGCTGCCCTGCACCACTTCTACGCCAAACATATCAGCAACATCCCGGATGACCAGGCGCTCACTGAGCTTTTTGCACAGGTTTTTTTTTTCCCCTCTTTTACTCTTCATACATCTTGAGAGCGTTAAAATTACCCAACAAACTTCTTTACGCCTGCTTTGCTTCAAATAATTGTTACGAAAGTCCTTGTGGTGGTTGTACTTACGACTGCTGTTCTGTCCCCTCCTGTTGCGCTTTGTGTGTGCAGGTTAATTGCAATGGTTTCACAATAGAGGATGAGGAGCTCTCACATTTGGGATCGGCAGTATTTCCAGAGTAAGTAGAGCAATATCATATAACCAGAGGTAATGCTATATTATTTTGACGGTCAGTATGATCTTTATTGTTCCATAATTATGCTTTACACACATCTTTGGGGCATATAGTGTGTTTTGCCATGGTCTTACTCAGCCTAGTTTAAAAGAAGATTAAGCACTAATGAGTCATTTGTCTGACACTTACATTTAACACTTCCATATCACACACCAAAATAAATTGCCAAAGTACTTAAGCAAGGACGCATACAAATAAGTTATACAATGCAGGAACTTCTTTTATGTTTGTATGCATTCTGTTCAATGAACTGAATTTGAAGCTCTGAATCTTTCAGCATTTTTTTACCACAACTTAGCATCTTAAATTAGCCACTTGTCTTTGAGTTGCAACTGCATTATCATGATTGTGACATGTTTTGTCAAGTCTGGGGAGTTTGACTGTTTTACATTTGGCAGAATTACTTGTCAATTACTTTCTCTGATATACAGGATATTGACAAAAGTACTTCATCACCTGTCTTGACTCACATTTGAACATAAGTGACGTCCCATTCCTAATCCTTAAGAGTTCGGTATAATGTTGGTCAGGCCTTTACAAATATCGAAGTAGATTAGTACCATCAGGATTTGAATTTGAATTGTAAAGTGAAATAGGATTTGAATTTGAAATGCCACAGAAAACAGGATTTGAATTTGAAATGTAAAGTGATCGCATTTTCAACAGCTGTCTGAAATTCACTGTCTGTGCCACCAGCCAGAACATCGCAGTTACACTTTCTTAGTCACGTGACATCACATATGAAGAAAGCGTAACTGGATTGGCAGGGTGTTCGGTTCTGATCTGAAGTAACCCTGCCTGGTGGCACAGATGGTGAAATCAAGACAGCGAATTGGAGTTGGTTGAATTGTTAACATTGAAAAATTACACTGAAATACAACTATTGAAAATGTTTGAAATTCAAATCCTAGCGGCACTAATCTACTTCCAAAGTCAACTCGAATGAGAAGGCTGTCCATGAGGATTAGGCGTGTGTTTACGGGAATTTTTAATCATTCTTTCAGAACCGCATGTGTGAGGTCAGACACTGATGTTGGACGAGAGGTCCTGGTTCTTAGTCTTCGTTCTTAATTCATCCCATAGGTTTTTTTTATTGAGTTGAGGTCCGGACTCTGCAGGCCTGTCAATTCATCCACTCCACACCACACTCTGTCGTCCATGTCTTTATGGATCTTAATTTGTGGCTTTGTGCACATCCATGTATGAAGAGGAAGAGGCCTGCTCCAAACTGTTCCCACAAAATTGGGGAGCATCCAAATTCTTCATTTCTTGGTATGCTGAAGCATTCATATTCATAAGTCCTTTCAATGGCACTACAGTAAGAAGCCAAACCCAGCTCCAGAAAAGCCCACCTTGGCACAATGCAGTCAGACAAAAACCGCTCTCCCGGTATTTGCCAAACCCAGACTCATCTATCAGATTGCCAGATGGAGAAGTGTGATTTATAGTTTGCGATTGTCGTTTCCAAACGCTTCCACTTCTTACAATACCGCAAACAGTTGATTGTGGTATATTCAGGAGTGACAAAATTTCAAGACGAGACTTGATGCATTGAGGGCATCCTGTCATGGTTCCACGCTGGAATTCACTGAGTTCCTGGCCGTGGAGGTGGGCGGGGTCGCAAATGTGTTTTGTCTTCCTGGGGGGTTATAACAGAAAACAATTGAGAAGCGCTGGATTAATTGAAGACTAAATTGTGCATTGGTGCAAGTGTGAGTGTGAATGGATGTTTGTGTTCATGTGCCCTGCCATTGGGCAGCATCCAGTCCACGGTGTGCCACGCTCAACCCCAATTCAAGCCCTGGTGGGAGGTTCGGGGCTTACGTCTAAGTATTCTGTGCTGGATTAAATGAAGTAGATGTTCCTTTCTTGACCATTCTCCACTCGGTGTGATGATGTGATTCCTTTCAGTGTAGCACTGATGAACCACAGTTGCAGTCCAAATGTCATCGTGACCTACAAAGGCACAGTTGCAGAAGTAAGAGCAGTGAAGGAAATCAGCCCTGGAGAGGAGGTGTGCATCTGCATAGGCGCTTACTTGATCACATCTGTTCCTAACACCATTAAGCGATGGTTCACCACGCTTTGTTTTCTCTCCTGAGGTCTTTAACAGTTACATCGACCTGCTCTACCCCACAGAGGACCGCAGAGAACGCTTGTTCGATTCCTACTTTTTCACTTGCCAGTGTACTGAGTGCACCACCAGGTCAAAGGTATTGCCGCATACTCGGTGGATGTTTAAAAAAAAAAATAAAAAATAAAAAAAAATAATAATAATAATAAAAACCTGATGTAATTCTTTTTAAAAACAGCATTTGAACAGGTTGTATGTGGAGTTTTCATTTCCATTGTGAATGTGGAACTTCAAACGTGCCCTCATTTATTTGTACTAAAACTTGCTGAATTTATATACTTATAGAGTGAGTTTATTTTTTTGGCAGTAATCAATGATAAAGACTACATGAGCAATTTAATTATTTACCTCAGCTTTTTTTGTGTGTAATTATTTTGCCAATACACAATTAGGAATAAGGCGATGACTGAAGAATGTTTGATTGCTCAAAGCTCTGCATCCTCACTTGTTTGTAATTAGAAGAAGAGGCACTGCCAAAATATTTTTTCTCTATTGCTCTTTTTCTGTAGGACAAAGAAAAGATGGAAATCCGGGACCAGATCTCCAGAGCACCTGAGCCAGAGGAAATCCAAGCCATGGTTCGATATGCCAAGAATGTCATTGAGGAATTCAGAAGAGCTAAACATTACAAGAATATCCTTTTCCTCCGTCCTCACGTTTTCCATTTTTTTTTTCTCAAATAAGTCAGGTGCCAACACTTGTTTGTTGACTCCTTGACTGTTGCACGCCCGAGCGAGCTGCTGGAGATGTGTGAACTGAGCCAGGAGAAGATGGGCGCCATATTTGCAGACACAAATGTCTACATGCTGCACATGATGTATCAGGCTATGGGCGTCTGTCTCTACATGCAGGACTGGGACGGTGCCATGAGCTACGGAGAGAAGATCGTACAGCCGTACAGGTAGAACCACTTCAAGGAATGATTCATGTCCCCACTTTATTGTGTTGAGTTCATTGTGAACTTGCACACACACACGCACACAGTGCTGGTCGGTACATTAATTGGTGTTCTTTGACCATAATGTTTTGAAAAATCAAAATCACGCTTAAAATTTGAGTATTTGGCCAGCCCTACCGACTGCAGTTGTGAAAATCTTGTTAATCTACAAACTGGTAGTAAAATCCTCTCAATTAAAACTAAGCACGTTATGAAGCAGGTGTACCTAATGAAGTGGCCATTGATGTTGCAACATCGCTCTCGCCGCAGTGTGCACTACCCGGCCTACTCCCTCAACGTGGCGTCCATGTATCTGAAGCTGGGCCGGCTGTATTTGGGGCTGGAGAAGAAGACGCAAGGCGTCAAAGCTCTGAAGAAGGTATTTTCGCGGATTAACGCGCCAGAGCGGATAAGGTTGTTCGCATTTTAGCTGAGTAAATCAACCCGTCAATGTCGCTTTATCTTGTGTGAAGGCGCTGGCCATCATGGAGGTGGCCCACGGGAAGGATCACCATTATGTTGCAGAAGTCAAAAGGGAAATTGCGGAACAGAAATGAAAAGATGATGGAAGCACACACCCCCGACTGCATGGCATGTCATCCCCCACCCCCACCCCCCTGCCCCCCATTTTCTTTCATCCTGCTACTTATGGAAGGATTTTCCATCAACCTTTCAAAGTTGAGGATGAAACGCAACTTCATCAAGTGTCTTCTCAGCGGAACACTGAAAATGAGAAGCGTTTCAAAAGGTTTTCAGTCAGTTGAGCAGGCGTCAGTTTTCCTTGCGCCTTAAAATTCTGGTTTGGGTGACCTCAAGACTGATCGCACATCAGCAGCGGTTCTGTAGCAACGGAATAAAAAATGCAAAACAACTGTCACTCAGTGATTAGCTTGAGTCTGTCATGTTTTACCGAAGTTGGGGGGAAAAAAATGACTTGCATGTTTTTATAGTCTGTTGTATGTTTATTTGTGTGTGTACATTATATATATAAAATTATGATTGACCAAAAGCACAGTGAGCTATAATGAATTCTCTGTTTTGATTGGACGATTAGGTACATTTGGTATGCGTGCTCTATGTAACGACAGGAAACACTTCCCAGGATGTATTGGTAAATTAATACCAATCACAACATGTCACTCAAAACTGAGCTTGATCTTTGTAGTTGGGATTTCTGATATTCTGATACTGTTTTTGGATATGTGTGTAGTGAAGTCTCTCATGGGGGAATATTTACAGTAATTTAAGTAAATATGTCAAAGTATATGCTGACTTCAGGCCAGCAAAACTGTAGCTGTTTTGGCTTGTTTGTCAAGCCACACTAAACTATTTTCCCCCACTCCCTCTAAATGTTTATGAAGCCAAACATTCACACAGGGTGTCATTTTGCTATAGTCAACTTATCTTTTACATACACTTGAACATTTGAATCATAAAGAAAAATGAGCATTAATTCCTCGTTTGCACTCTTCCAAGAGAAACCGTTCGTGAAATGGTGACTGGAACTATTGGCTTGGAATGCAAGCTAACGTTAATTTAGAATGAGTGGTTTGCAAATTGCTTTTGTGATATTTTTTCCCCACACCGATATATATGAAAGGCTTTGAAAACGCAGGATACGTTGTGCACTCAAATCTTGCTTAAACAAAGAGATGTCATTTTGTTGTCAAACTTCATGTTTTTGTCTTAATGGGTCTTTTCTTCATGCACTGCCAGCATGCATCTGTAGCACCCCCCCCCTTTTTTTTTTTTTTCCCCTCTTACAATTATGGGTCCATCTTAACTGTTGTCGATTAGGTGTCATAATCAAAAGCAACAGGTGACAACAGCTCTGTCTCCCTGTCCTGTTGCTTTGCAGAAATCACGTTCAAGGGCTATCATAAAGCTACATTGATTATAAATGCTCCTTGTTTCTAGTCGGGTCATAAAATGAGACTAATTGTAAGACACACAAAATCAAGCCATCACAATCAATGCACTATACATTTTGCATGAACAAAACTGTTGATTTCATTTGACAAAACTTCTACTGTTTGGCATGAATGTACAGTATTGTGGAATGCACACATAAAGCCTCTTTCTGTACTCTTGTCAGTGAATTCCAATAAATAGCAGTATGGTCCTCCTTTACAATCAGGAGTTTTTATTTAGTTGAAATAATTCCTAATAATTTAAATAGACAGATGAGGCCCCGTAGCTCAGTGGTTAGAGCACTGGTTTGATAAACCAGGGGTTGTGGGTTCATATCCCACTGGGGCCTCCACTCCCTGAGAAGGGTTGTGTCAGGATCCGGCGTAAAAAAAAAAAAAAAATTGTGCCAAACATATATGTGCGTTCATCTGAGATGACATGCTGTGGTGACCCCGAAAGGCACAAGCCAAAAGAAGCTTACTTTTAATTTAAATGGACGGATATAAGGTTTGGGGGAAGATATTAAAAAATAGATAGCTATAATAGATAAATGACTGGTTGTTTGATTTTTGTTTTAAAATTGAAAAAAAGTCTCAATTTTCTTGTCTGGAACAAGCAAATAAAAAAAATGGATAACGGTTTGATTTTCAATACTTATTTCTAAAAGGAGGAAGCACGGTGGATCAGCTGTTAAAGCGTTGGCCTCACAGTTCTGAGGACCTGGGTTCGATCCCGGCCCCGCTTGTGTGGAGTATGCGTGTTATCCCCGTGCCTGCGTGGGTTTTCTCCGGGTACTCCAGTTTCCTCCCACATCCCATTAATTGGACACTCAAAATTGCCCCTAGGTGTGATTGTGAGCGGGGCTGTTTGCCTTGATGTGCCCTGCGATTGGCTGGCAACCAGTTCAGGGTGTACCCCGCCTCCTGCCCATTGACAGCTGGGATAGGGTCCAGCACTACCCGCGACCCTCATGAGGATAAGTGGCAAAGAAAATGGATGGATGGATTTGTTTTAGTTTGGCGAAGGCTATCATGGTTTCACCGACAAGAACAATGCTCATGATGCAGTAAGCCCGCTTATTTGGTGCCACAAATTTGACCAAAACTCTTTCATCCTTATTATATTGGAACAAGCCAGGGCTCATTTCATTTGTGCATCAGTACTTGATCCCTGTTTATTTTGATATAAACATACCTTGAACATTTACTAACATCCCTGGTCTGGTCCACTGACCAAAAAAAAAGACTCGATAGCGCATCCACATCGAGCGGTATGTCGATTGGTTGAAGCCAGTTGGCCGCCATCTTGGTACTCCCAAAACGTTTTGAGGTCATGACTTACAGTTTGGATTATGGCGCTGTTTTTCTCAAAATTTGGCATGTAAAATTAAAACTCGTCGGGTGACCCTTTAAATTTTTTCAATTCTGGTAACATGAAGGATTTTTTTTTAATTCGACTTGGTAAGCCCCCCCCAAAAAAGGCTAATATAACAGAGTGACGACCAAGAAACCTTGCATCATTACATCAGGGCCGATTTCCGTGACACGTTAACTTATCCCAAAATACGCTGTGAAGCAATATCATCATAACAGCAAAAAACAAGCATTTTTTTGTCATAAAAATATTAAATTTTAAGTCATTCAGTTTGATATATTTTGGGAAATAATTCCGAATGGGAAAATACATGCTAAATGCAGCTTTCATTTGTTGTGTTTGCAACATCCTATTTCAGATAGAAAATTTAAACTCCATTTCCCCGGATTTTAAAATCCAATTTAATTTGCAGAGTTCTGTATTATGAAAATCATCAAAAAAGTTCACTAAAAATGTCTTTTATTGCTTATCCGCTGATGAAGTTTGGGAAAATATTTCCATCACTTTTTCACGAAAAAACGTCTGCCTATAAAAGTGAAGCAGAGAGTGAACAGTGAACAACAAACACCGTAAACAAAACTTTGTTCCAGCTCATCAGAAAATTTGTAAAAAATTACAAACAAACTTTAAAAGTGTCAAAATAAATCTTTCTAATTTACCTGTGGATTGTTTCTCACGGGCACAGTCGCTGCACAGGTCGGCATGCTTGTTTTGGGAGTATGAAAATAGCGGATGGCGACTTCAGTTTTGGTGGCCAATGAGCCATCCAGTCTTTTTTTTTTTTTTTTTTTTTTTTTAGATCAGTGCTTCCGACCTGGGTCAATTTAAATCGAGCTCTTCCAGGAGGGTCCCGAGGCGTTTCCAGGTCAAAGTTTCAATGTTTTATACAAAAGAAATTGGGAAATAAATACTACCGAATTTCAAACGATGCAATGGCCGTCCTGATAATGGGATATAAAACTCCTCGCCTCATGGTGGCACTGTGACAGGGCAAGTGACAGAAGTCATTTAACAAAATTACGTCATGCGCTCCAGCCAATGAGCGTCGAGTTAGATGAAATTCGGTCCGTTTGTGTAGAATTTGAAATTTCAACGAGTCGTCAACAATCGTGGAAGAGAACCATCGCGCCAAAGTAAGTTTTCATCTTTCTGTTACTGTAGTACGAATTCCTCGAAGCGGATAGTCAAACCCGTTGCCTAACGTTACACTCCGTGTTATTTTTTTTCCCCCCTGACTTATACTAGTTTAACGACAGATTAATGTTAAAGATGTTGGGTCCCTTTTGAAATGACCGAAACCTTGTGTGAGACCCTGCAAAACACGATTAGTTGTACTAAACAAAGAGTAAATGTAGATGGCAGTGGTGCACTTATTTAGTATTTGCTCTACTATGACGTAAATAGGAAAAATAAATTAGTAAATTAAGGAGTTTTCCATGTTGTTATATATAAGTAGGGAAGAAATGTTTAAAAATGAACGAAGTTATTTATTCATTTTTTATTTTCTATTTCAGGAAAATTGATGGTCTTTGTTTTGTGTTAGACACTGAAAACCACGTTAATAAATGTGTTCATTGTAAATTGGTCTGTGGCTTTCTTTTATACTTTCTTCATTGTTTATAAGCATAGATTATACTTTGCATACAATTTTATATTGAGGTGTACTTGCGGTGACGCAAAGTTTTCTGTTCTTCTTGGGGGGTCGTAACAAAATAATTGGGAATCACTGCCTAACCGAGCTCGTGTTGGTTGTTTTGTCAGGTGAGCAACAATGAGTTGGGCGGTGGAGGAGTGGAAGGATGGACTTCCGGGAAAGGCCCTGCAGAAGATCCAGGAGATGGAAGTGCAGCTGGACAAAGTGAAAAAGGAGAGAACTCAAAAGCAGTTCCAGCTTGACTCTCTGGAGGCGGCTCTACAGAAGCAGAAACAAAAGGTCAGTGGTCAAAACGGTATCGTGGCTGGATTCGAAACTGTCAACGGGTGTAACCATGTTATTCAGCCGTTCGAAATTAGAGTGTCATGGCTGCACCTAAGATGAAAATTGCAAATTCCACTGTGGGGAAAGCTACCGGTAATTAAAAACTGTATCTTATTATTTGTTGTTGTTGTGTTGCAGGTGGACAGTGAACGCAATGAGACATCTGCTTTGAAAAGAGAGAACCAGTCCTTAGTTGAGTCGTGTGACTCTGTGGAAAAGGCTCGCCAGAAGGTTTTACATGATCTGGGGATCAAAGAGCAGCAGGTAAGTTTCAATTTCACATCTGTGACAATCGGAAATGTATACTTGCATATCTACAATGCTATTATGAACTGTTTGATCATAAATGTGAGTGTGTAAATATTTAAATATGAATCCAGTCTTGAAAAGTCCTTGTCTCTTGAGTTTGTTCAATCATCTATCCAAATATGGTAGATTTATACATTTAAATTTTACATATATGGTAGTATTGTTTGGAAAAACACAATTCATCAGCAAGAAATTCGTAGTGTAAGGGTAAATTCATCCAAATGCCAACGGGGCACGTCTAAAATACAAATGGAATTGCCATTTTTGATAACTGCTGTTGTTTTAATAAAGGTGAGATATTTGGAGGGGCAGCTTAACACTTGTAAGAAGACGATAGAGCGACTGGAGCAGGAGCTGAAGAAGTGAGTTGTGCTTTTGTACTAATTCTGATTCAAGAGAAGCTGAGGTGAATGTGCAGCACTCATTAATTATAATCAAATACTCTAATTTCAGGTATAAAACTGAGCTGGATCGTTCTCAACCTGCCAGTTCTTCGTTTTCTTCCTCCGAGCTGCAGCCATTTGTTACTCCGCAGAAGAGTTTCCCCACTCCGGTTTCAGCTTACAGACAGCAAGGTATCAAACTGCTGCAAAATTGCCCTTCCTAACTTTTTAAGCCATAATATGTATTGTTGTACCTGTGAATAAATATTTGACGTACAACTTGTATATTTGCTCCAGATAACAAACTCGAGGACCTTCAAGAGAAATACAACCAGGAAGTAGAAGAGAGAAAAAGGCTAGAAAATGAACTCAAAGTCCTGCATGTGAAAGTGAGTCAGGGTCACTGGCTGTGTTGTCCTCACAATACATTTTGCTAAACGGTCTCTTTCGCAGCTGTCAAATCAGCCTTCGGTCAGCGCGAGCCACAAAGATGTGGCCGCTCGCCAAGCTGGGTCCTCTATATTCCCGTGGCAACAGCAAGATCAGGCCCAGGCCCGCCAGTCTCAGGAAGTGAAGGAAACGGGTCTGAAGAGGCGGGGCGCGTCCCTCTGGGAATCCCACGAAAACACGCCCATTAAACCCAGCCAGCGGATGAGCTCTACCAGAACAGCCCCGAGTCCCGGTGGATCACAACAGATGGAGCAACTGAAAATCCTAAATCAAGGTACTGTTTGTACTTATAAGACATGCACTCAGAAACCACAATAGGTACGCCTCTATAAGCTTGTGACTGTACATCAGATACAACAATGATATTTTATATATATATATATATATATATATATATATATTATGATATCAGCAAAATACTAAAACCACATTTTCACAAGATTCACCCCTTAGATCAGTGGTTCCCAACCTTTTATCCCAACCCTGCCCCTCTCTGTGGGCATATGATACTGTGAAATAATCCAAATTTTTGATAAATATACCTGTAATCATTTTACATCTTTTTCTGTATCCGGCGGGGTTTTTTTTTAAATCCTAAATTGTAACGTGTGTTTTGACACCCGTCCAAGCGTGTTTCCACGTAACCCCTGCAATGTGCTCGCGCACTCCACCTCTGGTTAAGAAACGTTGCCTTATATATTCAATTAAAAAAAAAAAACATTGATCTGTAATCATCGGTCAATTAAATTGCTACAGCCTCTGATTCCTACCAACAGCAAACTTTATTAAGAGTGATTTGCTCAATCAAATTTAAAATTGACCATTGTCCATTATATTAAAGCACTTTTTTTGCCACTCATAATTCTCTACAAAACAAAATTTGCTATGTAGTATTTGAGGCCAAAAACACCCAGTACAGTGCAAGGTTATTTGTAAATGAATACAGAGAAATCTTGAAATTTTTTTGAAGTTTAATTTAAAAAAAATTAAAAAAAAAACACAAGGAATTAGTGTGCTACCTAGTTCGAAATCTGTTGCCAAAGGCCAACGGCTTGACAAAAAGAAATCGTGTACCAAGACCAGCATGTTCCTGACTCCAGTGACTTGTTTGTATTCATCAGAGCTGGCACCACAGGAATGCTGCTCTCGCTCTATCTTTCACTCTATTGATCTCTCTATCTCTGTCTATCTATCTCTACCTTGCTCTCTCTGCAAGCGCCCTCTTGTACAACAGCCAATCACTAGAGCCACCCTCATATGGTCGCCAGATCCAACATGGCTGCTATGTAGGATCGGACGTTTGTCTTACGGTGTTGGATTTAGTCATATTGTATATCTGACTGTGACCTGGAAATAGGTCAAGTCCCATTCTCTGCCTGCATTGCGCCGCAGCGCCGGTCAACAACAATAACCAACTGTGGGATTAACAGATTGTTTACAAATGTAAACTATTTTTGGACACATTGTTCAATCCTGAAAGAAAAGAAAACGAAAAAAAGTCTTTCCAAAAGCAGAGTTTTTGGATACTTCTTTAAAATGAAGTGTTTGAGTTGTAACTGCTGTATTATTGTGTTTGACCTAGAAGAGTTGTCTTTTGAGACATAAGGCCAATGTTCCCTCTAATTTTTTAAGTCTGAGCAAACACACTAAGCCCGTGAGCGCCCCCTTTGACCAACTTCAGACGTATGGACTGTGGTCGATCAGTGTCATCCATTGACGTTACATGGCTCATTAAAAGGTTCATATTACATTCCCATCAGAACAAGCAATTTTGTGTTTTTGTAAACTTACACTGAAAATGTCAACAACAAAATAATACATTACAATACAAATACATACCAAGCCAACTATGAAGTATAAATTTGAAATGTCACTTCCAACTTTGTTTCATTTTTTTTTTTCAACCGACAATGATATCCCTGTTTGTTTTTCTTGGTGTAAAACTGAATCATTACTTGCCGAATATCTTTCGCAATGCATGTTGAAAGCTGAATGATGCTCCCAAACAGTTTTAAGGTTCATGTTATGTCATGCTATATTTAAAATACAGAATTAGCTTTTTGGGCAATGTATCGTCTGTGGTTTCATCCTCAGTCATGCTGTGCCAAGGTGGAAACCATCTCATTCTGTACTTTCTACTTTGGCTTCAGACCAGACTTTTTTTTTTTTACTCCCCAAAAAAAATAAAAATAAAATAATAGATGTCGGCTGTAGTTCACTGCGCTGGATCTGTTTTCCTCTGCGCTGCGACAAGTGCACAAATGCACAGTTGCGCAGATCAGAGGGAACATTGCATATGGCATAATTTAGGCATTTGTTCATTGTTTCAGAGCTTCGTGGCCGTGTGTCAGAGCTGGAGAAGAGCATGTCCACGCACGAAAGAGAGCTTAGCAGTCAGGCCGCAAAGCTGCAGGACCTACAAGTCCAGCTGACCCAGGCCCACAAAGACCTGAATGAACGAGATCGAGACTTGGTCAAGACGAGCAACGAGCTGCGTCAAACCACTGACAGATATCAACAGCTTGAGCTCAAGGTGAGTCATAATTTCCTTTCTTTCCACTTATTTGTGTCATTTTTGTGTATGATAGCATCTAGTAGAGGAAAGTGTAGAACCTTGCGTCAAAGATCTCCGAAAGGGTGTTGCTTCTTTTTCATAGTGTTCTTCAGGAGAGCAGAAGTTGAAACAAGTTACAGAGGAGATGAGCTGTCAGAGACACAACGCTGAGATCTGCAAACGAGCCCTGGAACAGAAAGTCAAGGACCAGGAGAGAGACAGCCAGAAGGTAAAAGAAGACAGAGCCCCACAACTTGCGACCTGATATGAGGTTAAAACGTACCACCCGATCGAAACTTCAGTTCACTGTGTGTAGGAGCGAGCTCAGCTGCAAAGATCCAGTCAGGCTTTAGAACAACAGATGGAGCAGACCAGAACCAAGTTAACGCAAGAGATCCAACAGTCCAAAAAAGACAACAATATACTGCAGAGTGATTTGGAGAAGGTAACACTGCTTAAAATTCCCATTCTTGAAGTGGAACATTGCCCAACGCTCATCTCCACTTGCCGTGTTTCCAGATGTGTTCGCAGAAGTGTCGGCTTGAGAAGGAGGTGGAAGAGCACAAACAGAAGCTGCTGCGCTCGCAGCAGAGCCTCCAGGCCAGCCAGACCAAAGAGGAGGATCTCCGCAAGAAACTCGAGGTGACATTTTTGTAATCCCTGACTTTTGAGATTTCTAGTGGTTGATTATCGACTGCTTTCTTTTCCAAATGGGGTGGAATTAAACCCAATGTAATCTTTTTATTGTATTTTATTGTGTTTTTTCTTGGTTGAGGTAGCTAACTGTTTTTTTATTCTGATTTATTTTTCTCTTTCTGACTCTAGGAGCATCAACGAGAGAAGAACAGTACTTCTGTGCAGCTGGACCAGAGCAACAGACGGCTGTCACAACTGGAGTCTGAGAAGAAGACCATGGACCAGACTCTCAAACGCACCCAAGGGCTCCTGGATGACTTGAAAGGTAATATTTTAACGGTGTCTTTAAAGCCAGGATAGGTGACGGATGACCCGCAGAGCGCCCTTTTTCATCTGACCCAGCGAGCATTTACTTTATTCTGTACTGTAATATTTGGAGTATTTTTTTTTTCAATACATCTGTTAATTCCATTTAATGTATGCATTTTTTAAATAATCTACTGTAATTCCCGGCCTACAGGGCATAGCTGGTTACAAGCTTCACAGAGTCCATTTTTATGTACAGAGAATGAAAGAAAGAAAGAAAAAAATAATAATTAACAGTGCACAGTGCTAATGCTAACGCAGTGCTAACAGGGCCGGTAAAAGTCACTTCCTCGGCACATATAATCCTCATGTCTCATTCTTACGTTTTTCCGCTCGAGTGCCCCTTTGGGGCTGTTAGAAAAAATGCACAAATTAACCGCATCTCTGCATAAGCCGCAGGGTTGAAAGTGTGAAAAAAGTCACGACTTGTAGGCCGGAAATATGGTATTATTAAAAAAATATTAAACATAAATAACTGCAAAAAAGACTCATAGAAACATACAAATGAATATTTTATTGAAATGTATTATTTTAAGGTAAAATCAATACAAATTTCTATTCATGTTTATTTAAACAATTTCACATACCCATACACATTTTGGCTGTTTTGTCTTATCGCTTCCCTGAATCTCAGATCAAAGTGTTCCTTGATGACAAAATTTGGTCCTGCATTGATGTTAGTCATATTAATTTATTTTATCGCATCTCTATTGCTATTTTATTCCTCAGCAAAATGTGAACGTCAACAAGAAGAGCTGAAGAGACTTCAGTGCAAACTGGAGCAGCAGTCTCAAGCTTCGAAGACGGAACTGGAAAACCTAAAGAAGACTCTGTCTGACGCTGAGACGAAAAATGAATGGTAAACGTTGGCGGGAGAAACGAACCATCCGTTCTTACGCCTCGATTAGATGAAAGCCAATTAACCTTGTCACAATCGCACTGTAGGTCCCGGAAGGAAATGCAGACGCAAAAGCAGGATGCCCAGCAGCTGACCAACAAGTTGACAGAGGCTGTGAAAGAGAGTCAAGAGCTGAAGAAAAGTCTTGGCGCGAGTCTTGACGAATGCAAGGAGCTGACGCAAAAACATCAAGCACTGCTGGAGTGGAAGAATGAGAAAAACTCCATCATTAACGATGTAGAGGCCACACTGAAGGAACTCTCGGACAAAATCACTGAGTTGGACAAAACTCTGTGTTCACAGACTGAGGCTAACAAAGAACTGCAGGTAAATTCATCAGATAATCCTCCGACAGAATATATTAGGAAAGCGCATCAGTGTACTGTACAGTACGTGTGCGTTGTAGAAGCAGCTTAGCTGTGCAGAGGAGGATCAAGCCAGGATGTCGACACACGTTGTCAGCCTAAAGGGAGAACTCCTCATCAAGAGTACAGAGCTAGAGGCCAAGGAGCATCAGTACGTGGAGCTCCAGACTAAATCCTCTGAGGCTGTCCAGAAACACGCAAAAGATCTGGAAA
Source organism: Syngnathoides biaculeatus (assembly GCF_019802595.1). NCBI lineage: Eukaryota > Metazoa > Chordata > Actinopteri > Syngnathiformes > Syngnathidae > Syngnathoides > Syngnathoides biaculeatus. The sequence continues at coordinate 12,386,569 of NC_084642.1, forward strand.
CTGTTGGTGCACAGGTGATCCAGCTAGAAACACAGGTGAGTTACGATGGCTTTTTCTAGTTTATCCTGTAGACTTGGTCCAGAAACGGCATCCTGGTAATAATTTGACGTGTGTAGCTCAGAGATCTTCAGTCGCAGCTGGAAAAGGAAATTGCCAGAGCGGAGCAGGCTGAGAGGAGCATCGCCCAGTTGCAAGATGAGCAGCGAGCAGCCTCCGACCTGGCGCACGCCAAAGAGCAAGCGATTGAACTCGGCCAAGCTGAAATACGCCACCTGAGAGACACCCTTGCGCAGGTCACTGCAGAGCATGAAGAGAGAAATTCAAGGTGAAATGTTTATATGCTTCCCTTTCCTATGCCTGCCTTCCAATCAGTATTGCTCTATTTCTCTATCAAAAGTCCTAATCTCTTAATGTTTGTTTTCCCCACCTTCAAGATCAAATATATAGTAATATGTATTTCAGTGTAGGGATTGGTGGTCCACTACAGCACCAAATACAGTCCATGCAGCCCAGATATGGTATTCTGTAACTTGCTTTCTTAGTTTATGGCAGGTGGTGCAAGATTATCTATGAGCGGTAAATACAGTACATAGTGCATGATAAATTGTAATATTATTTCAATCATGATGCGGCATGGTGGACCAGCTGGGAAATCATTGGCCTCAGAGTTCTGAGGCCGGGTTCGAACCCGGCCCCGCTTGCGTGGGTTTTCTCCGGGCACTCCGGTTTCCTCCCACATCCCAAAAACATGCAACATTAATTGGACACTCTAAATTGCCCCTAGGTGTGATTGTGAGTGTGGCTGTTTGTCTCGATGTGCCCTGCGATTGGCTGGCAACCAGTTCAGGGTGTACCCCGCCTCCTGCCTGTTGACAGCTGGGATAGGCTACAGCATTCCGCGCGAACCTTGTGAGGATAAGTGGCAAAAGAAAATGGATGGATGGATGGATGAATGGATTTCAATCATAAACTAGAAGCAGGGATGCACATAACTAGTGTGCAAAGACACTGAAAATATTGCAAGCACACCCAATTGGTTTGTCAGTGCCGTTTTACACACCAATTATTTTAGTTTTTTTCTTTGTTTTTTTTTTTTTTTTTTTTTGCACAGCAGTAGACGGGTGGGCTTTGCGTAAGGACGTCCTCCATGAGAACCTCTTCAAATGAAAGAATCTTGAATGAATGTTCCGAATGGAACCACTTTCTTTCCGTTTATTTGAGCTCAGCTACGGGCTTGTGGTGCACGAGAAACATCCCCGCAAACGTCACACCGTTCGCTGCAGGGTGACGGTGACTTGAGCGTATAAAGGAAGCAAACCAAATTCATAACATGGTTCATCTCTTGGATCCAGGTTATCAGAGGAGAAAGCGGCTTTGTTGAGACAATGTGAGGAAAGCATTGCAGTGAAGGCAGAGGAGACAGCGCAAATCAAGTTTCAGTTGGAGGAAACTCAGCAGGATCTCCTGCTCACGCAAAAACAGGTGTGTTTTATCAGGGTCAGACTCATTGGCACCATAAAACCTCATCGATTTGTTTTTGACAATAACAAATGATTATGACCATTAATCAGCGACCTTATGTCTTGATCTGATTTTTTTTTTTTTTTTTCCACGGGGATTCCCAAATGACTCCAAATCACCACAGATTCATTGGTAGCTCTTGTAATTTAGAGGAAAAATTATAGTAGTCTTTTGACTACACGTCATGTTTTTGCTCATTTCAGATCACCTCGATGGAGCAGTTGCTGAAGGCACAGGAGCAGTTTGGAGCAGAGCTGCAGAAACAAAGTAAGACGATGTCTGAGCGTGAGGAAGAACACAAAAGAATCGATGCGGAGAAGGTGCAAAAGCTACAACGGCTGGAGGATGAGCTGAGGGAGGCGTGCGCCCAAGTAACAGAAAAGGAGAGGCTGCTCGGAGAAGACCGGGCTCGGCTTTTCTCTCTTGAGAAACAAAATGAAGACCTGGAAAATGCTTTTCAAGAAAGGGTGAAAGAAACGGAGGTAAAGTCTTATCACATATAGATTTAAAAAAAAAAAAAATCAATTTGCTAATAAATGTAATGTTTCTCTTGTGAAGCTACTCAAAGATACACATGCTGCAAAGGTAAACAACCTGCAGGAGCAAATATCTTCTTTAGAGGATCAAATATCTGCATGCAAAGACGCAGCTGAGAAACTCCCACTTTTAAAGAGTGAGCTTGAGGTGGTCAACCGCTCACACGCCGAGCTCAAAACGCACGTGGACACCCTTCAAAGGAGTCTCTCCTCCATGACTGAAGTCAAGACCAACTTAGAGAACACGCTGACTGAGAGAGTAAATCTGGGTTCTGCTTTGGAAAAAGAAGTTGCAGATCTCAGGCAGAAAGTGGGCCGACTGTCTGAGAATCAAGCTTTGGAGGCCCAAAGTTTCTTCACCAAGGAAAAGAGCCTCCGAGAGCGCTGTGAAGCAGCGCAGAAAGCCCTGAACGCCGCCGAGGCCGAGTCGAGTAACATCCGAACACAAGTGAAAACCATGAAGGCGACTCTGTCTGCAGCCTCACAAGGTTTGGAGGAAAGAGACGCCAGCATAAAGAGTCTGAAGGAGAAGCTCAACTGCGCTGAAGCGGAACATGCCAAGACGACTGAAGTCCTGAAAGAGAAGATAGTTGCCATGAACAAAATCGAGGTTTGCTGCTTAGCATTTTTTTTTCTTTTTCTATTCCATATTCACAATCAATAAAAAAATTTATTTAATGTGATGAGTGACTTAATATATTAATTGAACCTTTTTTTAATATAAAAACTGGTAAATTCATGCAACAAACATTACAAGCCTTCTTGAAAATGTAACTTTTCAGTGAGACAGATAAGGACAAAGCGGAGCAAATGTGCACTGCTCTTAGTTTACTGAAAAGATGGATAAATGAAACACCACCCATTATCATGCTGGAAATTACAAACATATTAAACCCATTCATGGGGAGGGTGGTAATTTTTTGCCTTATTGAGATAAAAGTCTCCTTACAGGCCACAATCAAGGAAATGACACTTCTTTTTCGTTTAACGCATAAAACAAAGTTAAAAAAAGATGTACCCTCTCGCGGGCAGCGTCCCAAAACTGGGACGGGTATGTTATCACTTCTGTGATGTGGTACATACTACAGATATGTTTATTAATTCATTCTTATTCTAGAATGACACTTACGCATTAATAATACTGATGGATTAGCATTCTGAAGACAAACTTGGTTGCATACTGACCTTTCTCCCTTTCTGCTCTTGGAAAACGCTCCATGTATACTTGAGGCAGCCATGTTGGGTCAGGAAGCAAAGGGAAATAACTCAGTGCTAACTTTGACCGATGAGTTATCCTCTCCTGATACCAAGTTATGGCTTCAGATTAAAGAACTTAAATATTTGTATAGACTGAAGGATATAATGGGTGAAAATCATGATGTCCCAAAAATGTGACGCTGCCCACGAATGGGTTTTAATGCACATTGTTGATTACCTCTCTGGTGGTGTCAAAGTTTTTTTTTTTTTTTTTTCCCCATAAAGGTGCAGCTCGAAATGCTTCAGATGGATCTGGAGGACAACGAGACCACTGTCAACTCTTATGAAAATCAAATAGAGGCTCTAAAAGAAACCATCCAGTCACTGGAATCTGAGTTAGCTCAGAACCAAAGTCAGATGTCTGACATGCTGGTCCGACTCGAGAACAGGAAAGCCCAGGTAGACATGTAAAGAGTGATCGGTCATTTTGCCTGTGAATTGTGATGATTCTTTTTCTGCAGCAATTAGTTAACATTTAAAAACAAAATTTTGGGTGAAAAATACGAATGAATTATTTTCAATTTTCTTAGGTCTCTGTTTTGGAAGCACGGTTGGATGAGGTCCAGTGTCAGAACTCCATGCTGGAGACAAAGTATGCGACAGCCACAGAGGAACTGATGGAGAGGAGCTGTGAAATAACTCGCCTGGAGGGGGATGCTGTCAAATGTACTCGATTAGAAGAGGAAGTTGCTACGTTGATGGCTAAAGTTGCTTCCCTCAACCAGATAATCCGAGACAAAGATGATGATGACAAAGCGTCACTTCAAGAGAAAAATAACATTGAGGCAACTCTGAAGAAATTAGTCGATGACCAACAGGAATTAAAATCGGACATGAGTGAGCTGACTGTTCAGAAGCAGCAGTTGGAAAGCAGGCTTGACATGTTAGCTGAGGAGAACGAACACCTGCAGGCCAGAGTGAAAGTTTTAACTGAGGAGAAGCAGCAAGCAGAAGCACTGACAAAACAATTGACCGCAGGGAAAGAAAACACAGAGTCAACAGTGAAGGAGCTCACCGAAGAGAGAGCCCAGCTGCTCGCCACTCTTGGTCTTCTCAGGGAAAAGGAATCTCAGATTGGGGTTCAACTCGGTGATCTGGCAAAAAAGCTGAATCAAGCACTGGAGGACAAACTTCAGCTGGAGGAAACCAATACTCGCCTGATGGAAAAGAACGCGGCTCTGCAATCCTGTGAAGCCCAGCTAATGGAGGAAAGGCAGCGATTCCAAGCGAGCGTAAAGACGCATGACAGCGAGGTGGCTTCGCTGAGGGAGGAGAAGGAATGCATCAAAAACCTCCTTGGGTCCTCTGAACAGGAGCGTCACAGGATGAAGGATCAGCTTGAGATGACAGAAAAGAGAATGGAGGAAGAGAAACTAGCCAGGTACTCTTTCGGTTTTCCTCTTCCACTCTTTAACTACCGTAATTGAATTCTAGCTCTTTGCACCAGCACTCTGCTGGTTTCTTTTTGTTGGCCTGTTGAGTTTTTTTTTCTCTCCCATCCATTTTCCGTAGTACAGAGCAGGACAAACACATTAGGCCCCGCCTCATCAAGGCACATATAACACACACACTGGAATGTGTGCAGTATTTTCTAAACATTTGTTTGTTTTCATCTTCATATATGTTAACATGTTTAAAAAGTGCGGATGTGTCTAAAGCACAGAGAAGGGGTGATGACTACCTTAAAAAAAACAACATGGCAGATTTTTAACTAATGCACGCGGGTCTGGATTGCGGAACGTATCTCCCGCAATAGGTGGGGGTTCACTCTATCGGTGTTTCTGCCATTTTGTTGATGTGCTGTTAAATGACTGGTGCGACTTGACTGTGTCTCAGGAACCAGCAATTTGAAACGGAGCAGGCCGAACTGCATCAGAAGTTGTCGTGCTTACAACAAGAGCTGAGCGAGTTCAAGCACCGGTATGACTCGCTGCTGGAGCAGGTCGGCCAGCAGCAGCTCCTCATAGAGCAGCTCTCAAAACTCCAGGACCGACGCAGCCCCCAAGAAAAATGGAGTTCCGCAGAGCCCGGAAAGGCAGCCATCAGCGGTGAGCGCAGACTTGAATTACTGTGACTTGTACATGACAAAAGCGGTTTGATTGAACCTTAGTGTCTGCTGTGTGGGACTGATTTATCTGTAATGGTGATTCCAGAAGAGGCAGCAAGCCACGTTTATGCTGAACCCACCGAGGAACCAGCATTAGACTCCTTGCCGGTAAATGAGCCCAAATCACAGGAAGTATCGATCCAGCCTGATGAGAGCCTCAGGTATGGTGACAGTTCGGCTTGTCATTAAAGCACAATTATCGGGAGAAATGCGGCTCATCTTCCTCGAATCTTATAGTGAAACAGAACCTGTCCTCAAGCCGGAAGTAATCGAGGAAAACATGGACCAAGATAGAGACGCTTGTGTCGAAGATGGACGTGAAATGCAGGCTATTGAGAAGCAGCAATTTGGTCACGATCAGGTATGAAATAATTGTTTTGTTGAGTTTTCCTTCGACCAGATTCCTCACAAATGATTATTTTTAGTGCTTTTCCCGAATAGGATCTGATTGAGTGAACAAATTGACTTTGGCTGTGAATTTTGAAACCTGCTTGCAGGTTCCTGATGAGAACCTTCACTTGGGCGTCCTTGAAAATGAAGCCGCTACATGTGAAGCGTCACGATGTTCCTCCTCTGCAGAGGAGACTAGGGAGCTACACTCTTTAAGTGAGTAACGGAGCACACGTTTTCTTTTTACATTTTCTGGACAATGTCTGACATTATAGATTATTCCACTTGTTTATTCAAAAAGTTGAATAACTCACGTTGACCTTTTGTTTTGGCCGAGACAGAACTTTTGCAGTTAAAACATGGCCATGAAAACCTCTCAAATCGGGAAGAGGAAATCCGTTCCCTGCTCTCAGAGGTTGACCTGCTCACCTCGGACCTTGGACTGAGGAAGGAGCTGACCTCTGACCTCCAAGTGCAAGTTCAAAACTTGGAGCTGAAAGTTGATGCAGCAGAAGAAGCAGCACGTTGTGCAGCTGATAAGATAGACAAAGTTCTGAAGGAGAACAATAGCTTCTCTGATCAGGTGGGTTCGAGTCTCATTTCCTAGTGTGTATGTATAGAATTTATTAAATTGTGATGCCAACGCTGTATATTTGAATTTAGTTGTCTCAGCTGTCAGAGGACAAAGAAGCATTAACCCTGCAGCTCCAAACGGCTAAATGCCAGCTAACTGATGTTATGGAGATGGTGGAGGGACTGGAAATGGCTAAAGGTAAATATACAGTTAAATTCTGAGTGTGTGTGTATATGCATGTGAAATTGTAACATTGCCAATTATTTGTAGTTGTATAACTCATGAACAAGCATCTGCGAATATGAACAGCGGCTTGAGTTCGATATTACCGTTTTGCCGCGCAGGCGGATGGGACGAAAAATTCCTCCAACAGGAGAGCGAGCTGAAGAGGGTTCGCTCCGAGAAGGCCAACCTGGAGCAGCACATCCTCGGCATGGAGTGTGAGCTGGAGGCCTTGCAGGAGGAGCGAAGCAAGCTGGGGGACGAGCTGGAAACACAGAGGAGGATGTGCTCGGGCTTGGAGCAGCAGATAGAAACGCTCTCTGCTGAGGTGAGCACTCATTCTCGATGTTCTATGTCAGCCCAAATCATTACAATGTGTATTGTTCGGCATTGGCAAATTTACCCAATTGAGTTTTTTCCTTGTATTCGTTTTGCACGTTTTTTTGTGCTTAGGTTTAAGCAAAAAGTGTTATTTTGTCACAATTTTGTGGCATTTTGTTACCAGGGAACCACATTGAAGGGAGATGAGTACCTTCATGTGATTCTTTTCTGCCATCTTGTCATCTTTAGGCAACATTTGCTGCAAGGCTCGGTCTGTATCCTCTGCCAATAGTGGCTGTTAACTGTACCGAAGTGTGTGTCTTTTTGCTTTAAAAAAAATGTTTGCCCTTGAAAGCGGTGTCATTTCGGAGTCAGTTGTTTTTCAAATTGAAAAGAAAATGTACGAATACCGCATGTCCCCCCCAAAATAGGTTTTCTGTACTTTCAGCCTAAAATTGGACACATTCTTGACGTCACACACATTCTGATTTAGAAGATGGGCGCCATCTTGGTTTGGTGAATTAACTTAAACCCACATACTAACCAGGAATTATTTCAGAAAGGCGTATGAATGGGGGCGCAATGCTATGTTATCGTTTGCTCAAATGGGCGTTGTAACGCGTCTTTCTTTCGACTGCCAGCTGTGATCAAGAGCCAATGCGAGAAAACGGAGCAGTTAGCAACCAAACGGCAACAACTGTGGCTGTCTCGTATTAGCAGACCTGATCTAGCAGCCAACCACAATACTCGTGTGTGAATGCAATGCATGTCTTCAAACTCTGTATTTTCTGCTTCATTATAATAAGTTTGCACAAATGAGTTAATGCACCGCTAGCTGTTTTCGTGAGTCGAGTTAAAAATGTAGCCGTGGATGTGGGGAAAAAGTGCGGGCTCCACTTGGGACTCGTCTCGGTCGAAACTCTCTCTCTCTCCCTCTCGGTAACAAAAACAAAAATAATAATCTACACCTCTTTTGTTGGTATAATGAACATAATTTTACACAACGCTGACTGTAATCATTCAGTACATATTTAAATTGCATTGTGCGGTAAACTAACGTTAGCAGTGTGGAGACACGGGTTGCTTACAATGGATACCGCCGCATGACGAACCCAGCCATTGATGAATTGGTTGTAGGCCTCCAGACCTTTGTCATTCTTTAGTTTGTCCACGGTATAAGTGCTTGTCGAGAAGAGGAGATAGTTGCCGATGTCTGGATAGGTTACCGACACCTACATTTGTGTGCTCCATTTGTGTTTCTCCAAGGCATATCGGTCGATATTGTCGATCAAAGGACACTTTTTGTTGTCATGGTTTCTTGAAACAACATCTAATGAGCACCGATAACTTTCCAAAGGCTTTTTAAACATCATGCTTCACTTTTAACAGCTGTACAAACATTTGTGTAACTCCGGTCTATATGGAAATAGCATTAGAGTGAACAGCACGTCAGTAGAGTGAACCCATCCAACACGGCCAAATACCCCGGATGTAGTCACGTGGTTGAAAACAGTCTATACTGTAACTCATTTACAGTGGATGTGCATAGCAAATGATACTTTTCCTCCTCAGACAACCCACCTGAGATCTGAGTTGGTTTCCTGCACTGAGGAACAAGAGGAGCTGAGCCAGGCTGCAGGTCAATGGCGAGAGAAGGTCAACGGCCTAGAGAAGACCAACTGTGACACCAGGGCTTTAATTTCCATCCTGGAGGAGGACATCAGAGCAGGGAGGAGGGAGAATGAAGCCCTGCAAGTCAGCATGGACAAGATGAAGACAGAGAGGCAACAGGTATACCACGCTGCTATTGTTTTTAATAAGCACGTTCGAATCAAAACAAATGTGTTATTTTCCTCCACACATTTTGACAATCATGCTTTGTGTGATACATGCTTTCTGCCTCAAGCTTTTGGAGCAGATGAACGTGTTGGAGGAAACCATGTGTCATCAGAGTGGCGAGAAGGAACAACTGCTTGGGCAGCTTGAAAAAATTAAAGACGATAACACGTCTGCCAATCAAAGCACAGAGACCATGTTCAGCAAAATCCAAGTGAGTAAAAAGAGCGACGAGAGCATGTCCGTAAATATCGGCTTTTAAAAGGATAGTGGAATCCCCCTGCTGTTCCTTTGGCCAGGCTCTGGAGGGAGAAGTGCGACAGCTGACGCAGTCTTTGGAGTCTTCCCTACTGGAAAAGGGAGAAATCGCCTCTCGTCTGAATTCCACACAAGAGGAAGTCCAGCAGATGCGGCGCGGCATTGAAAAGCTGCGCGTCCGCATCGAATCCGACGAGAGGAAGAAGCAGCAGATGTCCGAACTCCTCAAAGGTAACCCACCCTCATCTTTTGCAGCGCCGTCAAATTTCCCGGTCTTGTTAGTAACCTGACCAGGACTGCGTGTGTCGGCAGCTGCTCAGAGAAAATCTGACTCGCTGCAAGACCGCATTGATGCTCTGCAGCGAGAGAAGGAAGATGTAGAGCAAGACCTCGAGGAAGCTGCCCTTCAGGTACACGCTAACAGTTTACACGTCTCTGATTCTAAAATGCTTAAAGACAAACAATGAAACGGACCGTTGTAACACTCTGCGATTTGCCATCTGATACAGGCGGAGACCACAAAATCTGAGCTGGAGGAGGAAAGGACAAAGGTACGAGGTTGAGGTTCAGGTTGAGCCCGTTTGATTCTGATGTACTGTTTACTAAACAAAGCAACATACACTCATCAGCACCACATGAGATCAATGAGATCCTACACAATTAACCGACCAAGCGTCTTTTGGGGATGTGGGAAGAAACCCGAGCAGACAAAGAAGACTTGTGACGGGGGGGGTTGAACCCTGGTCCTCAAAACTGTGACACAGATGTGCGAACCAGTTGTCCCAGCATGCCTCTGCAGTTATACACTGCTGCAAATACCGTAATTTCTAAAAAATAATGCGCATATTTTTCCCAAAATATTTTTTAAAAAAAAGTTAATAGAGTGCATTACACTGTATTTAGGTATGGATGAAAAATAAAATCACTTTGTATAGTTGTTTAAAGGTACATAGAGTGGTTTAAAAAGGTATGTATATAAATTTCTATATGATATTCGATGTCTTATGTTGCCCATTTATATTTATTACGGTAACTTTTAAAAGAAATGTGCCATCACTCGTGCCGATGACGCCGCCAAAATGGAAGTCGCGCCAGTCTGAAACAACGATAGCTTGCCTGAATGCCTTCAGGTGGGTATAAAAACAACGTGAGATCAAACTAAGTAATACGAGCATCATGGGCACATTTAAAAAAAAAAAAAAAAAAAAAAAACAGCCGTGTTTGTTTGTTTTTTTTGTTTTTTTTTTTTCCCCCTAATGTGCCCATTACCCTCGTTTTACGTAGTTTGAGCTCACGTGATTTTGATAGCCACCTGGCGCCATAGCGAAACCTGTGTTTCCCCACAAACGCCATGGATATTTTGAGCATATGGGTAGCAGCAATTTTTTTTTTTTTTTTTTTTTTTTTTTTTTTAAGGTCAACTTTAGGGGTGCACATTATACTTCAGTACACATTATACTGAAGAGATTACAGTACATCAGTATTTTTCCATTTAGCATCAGATGATCCATCTGATCTTTTCACTGCAAATGCTTGATGCAACACCTTACAAAAAGTACACTGGATCTTCAAATTATATTCAAATAGAGGTAAAAGTAATGGTAATTTTTTGCATAGACTGCAAATAAAGTTTTGGTCAATACTGTAAAATTCTTCCCAAGTTCTGTTCTTTTCTGGCCCCCAGGTAGAGGAAGAGAAGAGAGGACTTAACGAGGAGCTCTTGAAGCTTTCTGGCACTCTGGACATCCTGAGATCTGAGAAGGAGCAACTGGAGCGAGAGCTGCAAAAGAAAAGAGTAGAACTGGAGGAGCTGAAGGCTGCCAAGGAGGAGCTGGAGAGGGAGCTGGACAGAGCGCAGAGAGAGCGAAGAGAAGAGCAGGAAAGGCAGAGGTGCAGGGTGGAGGAGTTGGAGAGGGGGGCGAGGGCGCAAGTCGAGAAGCGAGTAGACGACCTCCGAGCGCAGCTTGAAGCAGCTCATCGGCGAGAGCTGTCCTTCCAAGAAAAGAGTGCAGAAATGCAGAGGGAACGACAGAGAATGGAGGAGCTGGAGGAAGAGAAACAACATCTTCAGAAGTTGCTGGAGACGTGGAAGATGGATGGAGAGCAGTGGGAAGGGCAGAAAAAGAATCTGATGGCTCGCATTGAGAGCTTGGAAGAAGACGTTTTAAAAGCCAGAGAGGCAGATGACAAGGAACACCTCGAAGGAGAAAACAAACGACTTCAGCAAGAAAAAGAGAGACTCGAGCAGGAGAACGAGACTCTCCGTTCAAGCGAGGAGAAGCAAATTGCACTGAAGCAGGAGAGAGATAGAATAGAGGAGGACAGGCAGAGGCTGGAGGAAGAGACAGAGAAGCTTCGGACAGCCATGTCGTTGCTGGAAGAAGAGAAGAACAGTTTGTCCTCTCGTCTTTCTCTGCTGGGACAAGAGAATCAGAGACTTGAGGAAGACGAGGCGAAACTGTCACAGGAGCAACAGAGTCTTCGGTCCACAGTTGCCTCCTTGGAGGAGAAGCTGGAAACTCAGCAGCGCTCTGTCTCAAAGCTCAACGAGCAGGTATGGACGCCTGGCACCACCCACCCAAGTATGGAATAATAGATGGCTGGATAAAAATGCACACTTACACGTACAGTAAAGTAAGTATTAATCGCTGGGTCGAATACCTTCATCAATCTGCTTGTTTTCGTCCAGGTGTCTGAGCTGTCGTCTCGTGTTGCTCGCGTGTCCAAAGAGAGAGACGCCGCCTCCAGCAAGTTGAGCCTTTGCATGAAGACCTGCAAACAGCTGGAGCAAGAGAAGCAGCTCATACTTAGCGGATCAGGTTTGTTCACCCGACACTCCTCCAGTCTGGCTGCAAATCAACTACTGTACAGTTCATCCCTTTTTCAAGGTGGGGGTTCCATTCTAGACCCACCTGTAATATGTGAAAATCTGCAATGCTGTATGAGAAACATATATTGTAGTTTTACCCCTCCTGCCCTTTTTTTTTTTTTTTTTTTTTTTTATAAACGATTACAGACTTGTGATACTGCTGCAAATAAGTATTTGAACACCTAAGAAAACCAATGTTAATATTTGGTACAGTAGTCCTTGTTTGCAATCACAGAGGTCAAATATTTCCTGTGGTTGTTCACCAGATTTGCACACACTGCAGGAGAGATTTTGGCCCACTCCTCCACGCAGATCTTCTCTAGATCAGACAGGTTTCTGGGCTGTCGCTGAGAAACACGGAGTTTCAGATCCCTCCAAAGACTTTCTATTACGTTTAGGTCTCGAGACTGGCGAGGCCACGCCTGAACCTTGATATCCTTCTTAGGGAGCCACTCCTTGGTTTTCATTGGTGTGGGCTTCGGGTCATTGTCATGTTGAAAGACCCAGCCTTGACCCATCTTCAATGAGGGAAAGAGGTTGTTCCCCAAAATCTCACAATACATTGCCGCGGTCTTCCTCTCCTTAATACAGTCGTCCTGTCCCATATGCAGAAAAACACCCCCAAAGAATGATGCTACCATCTCCATGCTTCACAGGAGGGATGGCGTTCTTGGGATGGAACTCATCATTCGTCTTCCTCCAAACACGGTTTGTGGAATTATGACCAAAAAGTTCAATTTTGGTCTCATCTGACCACAAAAAATTCTCCCATGACTCCTCTGTATCATCCTAATGCTCATTGGCAAACTTAAGACGGGCCTTGACGTGCTGGTTTAAGCCGGGGAACCTTCCGTGCCATGCATGATTTCAAACCATGACGTCTTAGTGTATTACAAACAGTCACCTTGAAAAAACATTGGTCCCAGCTCTTTTCAGATCATTGACCAAGTTCTGTCACGTAGTCCTGGGCTGATACCTCACCTTTCTAAGGGTCATTGAGACCCCACAAAGTGATATCTTGCATGGGGCTCCACCCCGATTGAGATTGAGCGTCATATTTAGCTTCTTCCATTTTCTAATGATTGCTCCAACAGTGGACCTTTTTTCACCAAGCTGCTTGGCAATTTCTCCGTAGCCCTTTTCAGCCGTATGAAGTTGTACAATTTTTGTCTCTGTTGTCTTTGGACATCTCTTTGGTCTTGGCCATGTTACAAGTTTGAGTCTTACTGATTGTTCGGGGTGTGGACAGGTGTCTTTATGCAGCTAACGACCTCACACAGGTGCATCTGATTCAGGATAATACATGGAGTGGACTTGGACTTGTAAAGGCGGACTAACAGGTCTTGGAGGGTCAGAATTCTAGCTGATAGACAGGTGTTCAAATACTTAGTTGCACACAAATAAATTGATAAAAAAATCATACATTGTGATTTCTGGATTTTTCTTTGCACCTACGATGAAAATTTCAGACCCCTCCACGATTTCCAAGTGGAAGAACTTGCAATATAGCTGTGTTCAAATACTTATTTTCTTCACTGTACATGAAATGATGTATTTGAACTCACAACAAGTTTAAGCATAAAATGTATGGAAAATACTGAACAGCATTAAGTACTGTGTGCTGTGAATACCCCTAGATGGCAGCAATTTCCAAGATATGAAGTTCTTCAGCTGGTTATGTTGGAGTGGAAATAAAGTGTTTTCAATACAGTGGGTTCGGGACCTTTGTCTAAAACCCGCTACACACGGACTGGACCCCAATTGTGCAATATTAATGATCGCTATCAACTGCAGATTTCTGCGACAAACGCGTTCCACTCAAAAAATACAATTCAAATAGGGACCCCCTTTTCCCCCCCAGATGGAGTGCACAGTGAGGCGGCGCAGGTGGAGGTTACACAGCTGCAGAGTCGAGCTGCGGAGAGGAAAAAGGAGATAGAGGAGCTGATGTCGTGCCTTAAAGAGGCGAGAGCGGAGCGTGAGGAAAAAGCTAAAGAGGTGGAGGAGCTCAAGGCCGCCCTGGAAACAGGCAGCAGAGCTCTGGAACAGGCGAAAGGTGACGTGAAAGAAGTGGAACAGCTTTTGGAGGAGAAGACAAAGGAGGCAGACGATACCATGAAAAAATACTGCAGCTCGATGTTGGAAATGCACAAGTTGGAGGAGGCCAACGAAATGCTGACAGCGAGGGTCGAGTACTTAACGGCGAGCAAACCCACCGACAACGATGGCATCATCCACTCCGGCGCCGCCGAAGGCCGCAGACGCTCAGCGAGGTCCTCTGCCAAGTGTCTGGATGACAAAACTGAAAACACGGCTCCTTCTACGCCTCAGAGGTTGCCGCAGGGCAACGGAAAGAGGGGTCACAAACTTATGACCGACAAGGACAGCGCTCAGGAAGCTCTTCACAACCTCACGAAGAAGATCAGAGCCAACGCTGCGACCACACCCCAACCAAGAAATGAGCGGGAGGATGAATTCAGGCCTGAGGGACTTCCAGAGTTGGTACAGAGAGGTATGGATCCATTTTTTTTATTTTTTTTTTTTGCCATTAAAAAAAAGATCACTTTGCAGTATAGCGCGTCAATGTCGTGGAGTCATCCTTTGCTTCTGCCAGGCTTTGCCGACATCCCCCTGGGGGAGGCCAGCCCCTTCATCATGAGGAGGACCACTGTGAAGCGCTGCAGCCCTCGACTGGCTGCCAGACGCACGTCGGACAGCAAGGTGAGCAATAACTCAACACGCACGCAATCCTCAAGTAAGCGTTTTCGTATCGTTTGCTGTACGATAACCAACATTCACAGTCAATCGGGCTGAACATTTCCAAAGATGTTTGGAAACTTTTGATCTGGAGCACGTGCAACTCTACACGGGACAAGAAATACAGCTGGGGGGGCGTCGACTTTATCTTTCGTAAGAGAGGTGGGCCAGTCGGGCCGCGCAGTTTGTGTTTGAGTCAAGTTTATTTAAATACCCCCAAAATAGTCGAAAGGGCTTCACAGGTCCATGTTTTGGGGCAAAAAAAGGAGGAAACTTTGAGATAGGATCACCAATGGAGGGGTCCCCCCCCCTTCCAGGATGTTGGGTGGGCAACATTAATCACATGAAATAACGCTACGCAACGTTTGTTTGAACAGCAAGAGAGTCCATTTGAGTCAAGTTCTGCTTACTAGCTCATCAACTCAACTGAAGATCATGCTATGTCCTAATGTTTCACTTAAAAATGTCCACCCTACTTTTCTCTCTCCTATTAATGTAATTTTTTGTCATCTTTTTGTCCCCCAGGTATTGTTCCCTTTACTGCAGCAGAGTCCGTCCTCTCCTGCCAAGTACGAGGCAGCCGCCGCTCCTCATATGGAGACGTCGCCAGAACAAGAAGAAAACTGTCGAGTTCAGTAAGAAGAAAAAAAAAAAATTCTTTTTACACTCCACTTTTTAAATTGTTTTCAACACTTAGTTTATCCACATTAACAGTTCTTAATTTTATTTCAGAATTTTAGTGATAGGTCATATGGAAACAGCATTATGGACACAAAATGCTTGATTTGCAAGACATTTCAAAAGTGTTCCTTCGTGTTTGTGTACTCACATACGGCTGATGTTTTTCTTCCGCTTACATTGTTACACTGTCACGTGCTTTGTACATTTCATTATCGAGTCGACTGTGATCTTAGCCTGTGTTCCTTCTTTGTACAGTTTAGACGAGTGTTTCCAATTAATTCTTGGTACAGTATGGCAGCTACCTTTTCTGTGCTTGCACTGCTTCACCTTTTATAGTCTGGTAACATCCAAACGTGTTTCTCTAATCATAGAAGAATTATTTAGCACAATTTGATGTAAACTTGAAAGCTGCTTTTTGTTCATGTCCAGGTCTTTGAGGTTAGTGATCATTGTAAATACTTTTTTTTTTTTATTAAATTTGTCCAAACAGCCCATTATGTATGGTCTCTCTGTCTTGAACAAATCCTTCCATTTGAATCATGTTTTTATCATAATTGTGATTTAGCATGACAAATTAGGAACGGGAATCTGGTGGCATGATTCCATGCGAGTCACCACAAAGTCAGCACTTGACCAAACAGTTGAGCGTCAACGTGTGACATCCACATTCAGTACCGCAGTCGGGCGTGCTGTCAAAGATAACTTTTTCATCTTTTTTTTTGTGATTTGTCATCCTTGCGGTGTCAGCCACAGAGCAGAACTTTTCCTTTTAGTGATTCCACCTCAGACGAGCTCGGACACACAAGCTGGCACCATTTCTGTTGACTGTCACGGTAGAGTTTTAACTTGCGTTTGTCATAAAAGCTGTGTCAACTGATAAAGGTTTTCTGAAGTATTCCTGAACCCACATGGTCATGCCCTTGACACCCCAAGTGTAAGATCAGAAAATTATGTGCATCTTGCATGATTCTTGCTAAAATTATTAAAATATTATCTACCTTAATTTCCAGCCTACAAGTCGTGACTTTTTTCACACACTTTCAACCCTGCGGCTTATGCAGAGATGCGGCTAATTTTTGCATTTTTTCTAACAGCCCCAAAGGGGCACTCGAGCGGAAAAAGGTAAGAATGAGACCTGTGGAATATATGTGCCGAGGAAGTGACTTTTACCGGCCCTGTTAGCACTGCGTTAGCATTAGCACTGTGCTACTGTGTTGCTGCTGTGTTACTGGCGTGTCTCAGTGATATTTACCGGTAAGTTTTATTTTAACTGGCCCTTTTAGCGCTAGCTCTAGCGCGGTGCTAGCGTTAAACTCTCTGTGTACCGTCTTTCTTTGTAAATATCTCGTGTTTCAATGTGTGTTTCAATCTGGGCACTTGCTGCTTTTAAATAGCTACGGCATATGTATGTACCAAATGTTATTTCCTTTACAAATGTACTCGGTGAAGCTTGTAACCAGATGCGCTCTGTAGGCCGAGAAATCATTCCCAGCCTCCAGAGCGCACCTGGTTGTACGTACATTTGTAAAGGAAATACCATTTGGTACAACATACGCCACAGTTGTGTAAAAGCCGCAAGTGCCTACATTGAAACCCACATGTAAACACGAGATATTTACAAAGAAAGACGGTACACAGAGAGTTTAACCCTAGTGCTGCCACGGTAGCGCTGTGCTAGCAGGACCGGTTAAAAAAACAAAACAAAAACATACCAGTAAAAATCACTTAGACACGGCAGTAACACGCTAGCGCAGCGCTAACAGGGATAAACTGATAAAAGTCACTTCCTCGGCACCAATATTCCACCAATCTCACTCTTACCTTTTCGGCTCGAGTGCCCCCTTGCGGCCATTAGAAAAAATGCACAAATTAACTGCATCACCGCATAAGCCGCAGGGTTGAAAGCGTGCGGGGGGGAAAAAGTCGCATTTTATAGGCTGGAAATTATGGTATATATTCTATGTTTGGGAAAAGAAAAAAAACTAATGATGCCAAGCCTAATCACAGTCAACGAAATAATAACAGTAGCTATTAATAATACAAACAAATATGAACGTAATGGGTCATCGGCTCATAATTGCTGCCACCCTGGCAGCACAAACAACCACACGTTGTCACATGCCCCATCTGCTTGACCCATGTTTGTATTTACAAGTGTGTAGTATGTTTTCATTTGCCCACGTGTCTATCTAAGTGAACATGAGCGGTACAGTACGAAAGTATTTCGCTATATTTGTTCATGTATTTTCTGATTACAAGTGTGAAATGCTCCACAGCAATTATTTTATCTAATTTAAACATGCTTAGGTAAGGGGGTTTTTTTCTTTTTGTTTTTTTTAACATGGGCCGAGCTTCAAGATGCAATCAGACGGCTGCTCGCTGATCAATAAACATTGATCGCCTCCACTTATAGACACAAAGGTTATCGACGTGTCAGCTGAGGTCAGCTTCACGCCAACGTCGGCAACAATCGGAGCGCGTCTCCCGCTTGTGCGTTTCAAAAGCACCTGGAAGCGGTGCATTGTGGGTCATGGGAACGGAGAGAGCCGGACGGGCCAGTCACACGCACACACACACTTCAGAGCGGATACTGTTGATGGAAGCCGCGGTGCCAGAATCAACTGTGGCCTGGCACACGGGGAAAAGCGGGGCCATGTTATGACTGGCGCCGACCTCCGAACGTGTGTGTGTGTGTGTGTCTGCGGGCCGGGCGGACAGAACGACCGACTGTCCGACCCCTGAGCCGCATGCATGATTTGAGCCATTCTCTGTCCGGCAACACTGTGTAAGCGGCGGCCAGTGTCAGGAAGTGACACCCGGCCCACGGAGAGAACACTTGATCTCCTAATAGAATATTTGATTCACCTTAAAACCACAACGTCGCAATGCTACTGTTGGAGTGTGACCTATTTTGCCCCAGTTTCATCATTTCATTTTGTTTTTGTGTCTTCGTTTAATGTCCATCACAAAATGAGTCCCCTGTGCTGCAGTCGCAGGTGACATAAAAGTGTTTCCCGACCGTCACAGAGCCACTGAGCACTTTTTACTTGAGAAGAATCTCATGGCACACCATGACAAAAATGTCACAGCAAATAGTGAAAACTTGCAAGTAATTTATACCCCCCACCCCACCCCCTACTAAAAGGTTGATGCCAGAGAAGTATTTTTACACTAGATGGGGCTTAGTTTTAATTTCTTTGACATTTTCATGGAATAACAAGGGATGGGTTCCAAAAATAATTCTGGGTTGGCCCCTAATAGGCTTCTGCTTGGTCCTCAGCTGCAGTTAAGAAAAAGAAAAAAATCATCTTTGTCAAGCTGCCCCACAGGTGGCAAAGTCTCAAGAGATTTTCCGGGGGCTTCGCTAACTTGAATGCATGTCAACCTTAACGTTATTAACTCATATTGACTGGAGTGTGATATGCAGTGAAAGCAGGGAGCAGGTGGACGAACAATTAGAAAGACGGAGGCACGCACTGGAAAGGAGAGGGATGAAGATTAGCTGAAGTAAAACAGAGAATATGTGCATGAATGAGAGGGGCGGAGGGGGAAGAGTGAAGCTCCAGGGAGAAGACATAGCAAGGGTGGACGACTTCAAATACTTGGGGTCAACAATACAGAACAATGGAGAGTGTGGTGAAGAAGTGAAGAAACGGGTCCAAGCGGGGTGAAACAGTTGGCGGAAGGTGTCTGGTGTTCTATGCGACAGAAGACTATCCGCTAGGATGAAGGGAAAGGTCTATAAAACAGTGGTGAGCCCGGCCATGATGTACGGATTAGAGACGGTGCCACTGAAGAAACAACAGGAAGCAGAACTGGAGGTAGCAGAAATGAAAATGCTGAGGTTCTCGCTCTGATTGAGCAGGTCGGCTAGGATTAAAAATGAGCTCTTTAGAGGGGCGGTCAAAGTTGGATGTTTTGGAGACAAGGTTAGAGAGTGCAGAGTTCGATGGTTTGGACATGTCCAGAGGCGAGAGAGTGAGTATATTGGTAGAAGGGTGCTGAGGATGGAGCTGCCAAGCAAACGAGCGAGAGGAAGACCAATGAAAAGGTTGATGGATGTTGTGAGGGAGGACATGAGGACAGTGGGTGTTAGAGAGGAGGCTGCACGAGATAGGTCCAGATGGAAAGAGATGACACGCTGTGGCAACCACTAATCGCGACAAGCCGAAAAGAAAAGAAGAAGACTGGAGTGGCGGGAGGGAGGATTACACACGCGGCAATTGAGCCATTCTTGCCCACCAGCCTCTAGGCTTTTTTCTCTTTTTCTTTCTTTGGAGCGCAGTTCTGCATTTAGTGCTCCCGAAATAGAAAGAAAAGTCGTGAAAGAAGCTCGAGAAAAGCCTGTGGAGTGTTTTGCATCATCTGATTTGTGTAGTTCTTGTGTTTACAAACATTCATCCTGCCCAAGGGGACGGCGTCCCGCTGAAAGACGGACGGGGACAAAGATCTGCGTAACCTCGCTGGCATCGAAGTGCTGCTGCTCGCAATGCCTGCAGATTTCCATCGTTCATTTCAAGTTTGAGATATGAGCTAAAAGACAAATTGGTCGTCTCGAAAGACGAGATCAAAAAGTGACGCGTGTAAAATTGAGAAAAATTGACTTAATTGTCTTGTACCTGGAGTAATAAAAACAATTTCAGCGTCAGGGAGGACAGTAAACGTGACAACAGCTCAATTTGAGTATATTTTCTACTCATGTAGCGTACATTAAAAAAAAAAAAAAAAAACTCTAAAAGACATTCATCTGGTGTTCATCAGTAGAAGAAATATACTAAAAACAAATAAAAGTCTAAACATGCAGGGTAGAAAAATTATACAATGCAATTGTAAAATGTAGGGGGAAAAATATCACAAAATAAAAAGTATATTGGGCACATGTGGCAGATTTTTTTTTAGCAGGTTTCATTTTTGCACTGCAAAAGAAGCAGGTTAGCAGAAATTAAAAAAAAAATGAAAAAAAATCATAAAACAAGAGTAATGCAATATGTCACCAACAAATGTGAATGCCCCGCTAATATAAACTGGGTTATTCAATAAATGATATTTTTGACACACTGCAAATAGTCTTAACCATTCATACAGCTTGCGTTTTCATTCTGATTATTATTATTTTTTTTGGGACAATATTTTGAAACATAAATACACCTTTCACTTTTGGTCATGTGACATGACCAAAAGACCATGACCATGAGAGTACATTTTAGCACCATAGTCCTTCATAACGCAGTGTGTACTAAGGAGTATTCGGGCAAATACGTGTAAATACAGTATGTATACAGATGCTATATTGTATACAGTATGTATACTTATATGTTTAAGAAAACTACAGGGAGTACAATTATAATATTGCGCAAAAAGTTAGAATAGCTAATTGAAAAAAAAACCGTTCTATTTTGTAGAAAAAAAAATCTAAATTAATTGGAAATAAAGTTGTAGTTTTGCAAGAAAAAAAAGTACAAAGCATTTGAATATAAATAAAATCTGAATATTAGTATAAAAATCCCAACTGAATTAAAGTAGCATTTGTAAAACTGGTCAAAACAACAGCAAAAAGAAACAGATATAAGCTCATAATAAATATTATGAGCATCTGGTAACGTTTGAACTTTTTCCATTTTTCTCTCAGTCCCTAATAAATACTCCTGCGTAGTTGTAAACAAGACCAACGATAATAATAAACATTTTGGTTTCTTATACATATGAAGGCATTCCACAGGCTTACGTGTGTACATGAGCAAAACAACTGCTTGTAGTGAAGCATTGCACAAATGAGAATACTGTAGTACATAGAACTGTAAATCAGAGCTTTAATCATCATAATAATAATAACAACGGGATGGACTGCATAGCCGCGCCAAGCGTAGCATGTTGCTACGTGCTAATGCTGTAAAATCAAAGTGCATTTTTGACTGCAGGTGTTGTTTGTGTGTCTTCAGGCAGTAACCGGACATGATTTAAGACTTTGGGGAAGTCCCGCAAACAATTGTTTTCCGGGCTTTTCCTGACTTATTTTATTTGACTCGCTTTCGGATGTGAGGTTCCCCCGGCCCGCTGACTTAACAGAGCTTATAATCATAATTGATGCAAACGCCGCGTATTTGACACACTTGCCACAAAGTAGGAGTTAGAAGCGTTTTGAGGTCCATTAGAGTCTGGTACAGTTCAACATTCACATGAAAATACATTCCATTTTCCATATTCGCGCACGTGAAAAAGTACATACTGTCGAGTGATGGATGCACAGCAACGTTTAGGAGTATCCCGTACCTGGTCTAAGTTTAGGAGTCGTTTGTGAACGCACCCCTTTTAGTTTTTTTTTTTTTTTTTTTTTTTTTGCACAAGCCACAGCACTGACCTAAACCTACCTGAGAACATGTGGTCTTATGCATGAAGAAAAGTGAGCAAAGAATATCAAATCAAGTTGTGCCATGCTGATTTTTAGCAGATTTCATTTGAATCGTTCATGTCATGACTTTGGGTTGGGTTGGGACGGGGGGGGGGACGCCCTGTATTGGGGTCCACAGACCGGAAAGGTTTGAGAACCTTGCTCGAAACAAGCGCACATTAGATATATATAAAAACGGGCTTTTGTCCACCTTCCGCCGTCACTGTAATGAATCTCACAGGGGCGACATTTAGATAACGCGATTGACAGCTTTTTTGTTTGTTTTTGTCGCTTTGCACTTCAAGGTCAAGCTCTCAGACTCGCATGCTTGACATGTCCACAAAACAAACGACTTGAAGGCACCGTGACGCCCAAATGAAAGCGCCCGTGCTGGATTTTTTTCCACCCTCCTCTGCTGCGAGTTCTGAGGAGTGCCCGTCACGGTTTGGGCCGCGGAAACAAAACCCAAAAGGCTTCCCGTCTAAGTGATCAAGCGACATCATTATGGTGGCCTGCAGATGTTAGTGACAATAAACCCAACAGAAGAAGCAGAAACAAAAATACTTTTGACCTTATTGTCATGACCCAAAAAAAAAGAAAAACCCTAAACAATCTCAACATTATTCCAGATATTTGATGTCATCTTTCTGTTTAGAAATTAGCAGCAGCGGTTAACTATACAGTGGTTCTCAAACTGGAATCGCCGGACCCACCAGGGTCCCCAAGCTGTGGCTTTGGCGTCCACAAAAAAATATGTAATAAATGATCTCATTATTTAGAAAAGTGCATACCTGCTGCACACACTGGGACCATTGCGCCGTTAAAAAAAATATATATATATAAACTGATATAATTGTGACCTATCATCGCGTAATGATATCCCTGCATGAATCAGTGTTACTACAGAAATCAAATCCTATTTTTTTCTCTTAGTCAAAAGGCAAATTTTCCGGAATAAAAGTTATAATACTATAAAAATAAAGTCACGGGTGAGGTTTCAATCATTTGCCGCGCACTTGTGAGCACAGAAGTGCGGCTTAGCTCCGGCTTCTGGAACGATGGTGGAATGTCCGCTTCTGGAAAATAGAAAATGTTCCAAAAACTGGTCACGAGACCAGCAGAGTGGAAAATCTGAAGGGGACTGAGCCATAAAATGAAAAATACTGTTTTTTTTTTTTTTTTTTTTAAACGGCAAATAAGCAGGGCTTTCCACGAATGAGGAGGTTCCTCTCCAAAATTTGGAAATCCCTAAACCAGAATTATGCGAGGATTCAATGTGTCATGACTTTTTCAAGAAAACGCATCTGTATTTTCTAACCTTTTCACAAAAAAAAAAATATGAATTGGTTATTGTAAGATTCCAAGTTCTTTTTTTCCCTAAACAGAGCCCGCTTTTTAAATCTTCTCCTATTTGAAGGTGGGCTACACACGGTGGTTGTTTGACTGGTGTTAGGAAAACACTAATCAGGAGCCTAGTTTGACGCCCAAGCACCTGTTCAAATACTGCAGTTCGACGCAGATTTGCTCGTGCTCGCATGTTTCGTGGATACTCCCATTGCCGAGTGACACCTCAGCTCCCAAAAACGTGCAATTGCGTACGGAGGACGACGATTTCCGCCGTCATGAGGAGAGCCGCAATATTTACCGAACGGGAGGCGGTACAAAGTGTCTTTTCACTTAATGTGTTCGGCGACGGCCATTTCGCCTCTTTCCAGGTCCAGACCGTTCATAAACAAGCCGCAGTTTCGGGTCAGCTGTGAGGTCAGCCCCGGTAGCCCCGCCTCCTTGTCGCTCTTCTCTCGCTCCTCGCCGTGATTGGCTGACACCGTCCTTCGGGGCAGCGCGAATTCGGGGGCAGGGCTGAAACCCAGCTCGGACGACAGTTTGCGTTTAATGGAAGCGGCCCGCTGGAACTTGTCGTAGATTTCGACGCTCACTCGTCGCCGCGTTTCCTTCAGCTCAGCGGACACGTTGGCGGTCCATTCGGCCGCGTGGGCCCGGATCTCGCCGACCTGCCCAGAGAACACCGGCGGTCAGAGGCAGAAACGGCAGAAACAGGAGAAAACGGCGCGAAAGGGGAAGGTTCAGTTATACGCAACGTCATATTTCCCATTATTCGTTTACTGTTTAGATAATAAATACGCCCTAAATGTTTTCATGACAAAAATAAATAAATAAAACATTAGCCAGTTTTGAAATCCATGTTGAAGCTGCTGGGAGTGCTATAAACTAACTGTGAAGCCAGTATAGCCAATCGGAAGCCTGAAGATCATTCAAAATAATCATAAAAATACAGTATCCATACAGCTCTTCCGACCCACAGCTCGTGCCCGTAGGTGAGGGTAGGAACGTAGCTCGACTGGTAAATTGAGAGCTTCGGCTTTCGACTTAGCTCCCGCTTTACCACAATGGACCGATACAAATTCCGCATCACTGCAGACGCTCGGTCCATCTGTCGATCATGCGTTCCGTTATTCCTTCACTTGTGAACTAGACTCAAAGATACTAAAACTTCTCCACTTGCGGCACACTCTGCTGCAAACTGCTCCACTGAGCGTTGGAGTTCACAGCTTGATGAAGCCAACAGAACCACATCCTCTGCAAAAAGCAGAGATGCAATATTGAGGCCACCAAACTGGACCCCTCCCCCCGCCCCCTCTATGCCTCTGCTCCAGAATGTAGACATGATCCACGACATGAAGGGCCCGACTGTCATGAATGCTTTCATAAATCCAGCACGACGGCCATTGATAGTGTGCGCCAGGGGCGGTTTAAACCGGTTTTTGTATTTTCATAAATCACCGCTGCCTGGCTGATCTGAAAGGGAACAGACTGTGCCACTCTCGGTGTGTTTACACCAGACCTAAATCCCGGCCAATCAAAGCGGCTCCTCTCATTCCCTTTAAATGTGCCCAATCAAGCGAAAGTCTTGATGTCGACATTTTCATGAGGAAGCGGACGAAGTGTAATCGCTACAAACTGCCATGTGTGAGTCGAGTGTCGTCAGTGCTCTTAACTGCGTGACAGACAATGTGAGCGGCTACCCTTATCAAATATAGAATGAACTTCAACATGATCACGCAATTAGTATCTTTTGCGCTGCGCCACGATGAAATTCACCAAAATCGCGTTAGACAAGTGGACTGCCTTTCGCCAGGTTTTAGACGTGGTCCGCCTATCAATCCCTCCCAGCTGACTTTGGGCAAGAAACAAGGCACATGTTGGATTGAGTGGCATTTAATAATCTTGTTTTAATATAGTCTACCTTCTATTTTTGCTAAATAACATCCGTTGTGCCAAAGTACATCAAATCGGAATTCTTGTTGAAACACGAATTCAAGATATCTGCCATTGTGACTTCTGTAAAAAAAAAAAAACAACAAATATGTTTCACCTCTGGAGAAAAGCACGCTCCTTTGCATAAATTATGTTATATTTAGAGAACCAATGAGTCAAGGTGCACGTCCTGGTCAGGCCACGGTCATGCTTTACGCAATCCTTCTCTGGAGAGACTCACGCTAACCACCCGCGAGTGTGTTTAGTTTGCGTAAAGTCGATTGGATCAGAGAACACTTTCATCATCCAAACCACGTTAAGAGGGTGACAAAAGGCGACGAGAGGAGATGGCGCCGTGGTTGGAAATGGACACCGCGCTCAGACCGATGCCTATTACATAACGCGATGCATTCAGGGTAGCCAAAGGATGGCCTGCGGGTCACATACACACTGTGTTCTTCACTTCACGCCACCGAACATTTCCATTATTAGGATTATTATTATTATTAAAACTGCAAGAACTGGTTGAACGTGACTGAAATGTCATGAGATGTGCAGGGTTTCACAATAATACTAATAATAATATTAATGTTTCTGAGTACTAAGTGTAGTAAGACCAACCAAGTCGTACCAATACAGTATGTACCGTAATTTAACTTAACGTAACTTTTTTCACACGCTTTCAACACTGTGGTTTAGGCAGTGACGCAGCTAATTTATGCATTTTTTTTTCCAATGGCCGCAAGGGGGCACTCGAGTGGAAAAGGTAATAGTGAGACCGGTGGAATATATGTGCCGAGGAACTGACTTTTGCCAGTCCGGGCCTGTTAGCGCTGCACTAGCGTGTTACTGCCATGTCTCAGTGATATTTACCGTTGTGTGTGTTTTTTATTTTGTAACAGGTCCTGTTAGCGCGGCGATAGCATTAGTGCAGCAGCGCTAGTGTTAAATATCTCGTGTTTCAATGTGGGCCTGCGGTGTATGTATGTACCAAATGGTATTTCCTTTACAAATTTACTGTGTGAGGCTTATAACCAGGTGCGCTCTGTAGGCTGGGAATTACGGTACTTTATACATTGTGTTTTATGATAACCCTCAAGTATATACATTTCACATTGTTGCTGGAAAGCAAAGCGTGGAGAGTCCCTGTCACCGAAATGCAAAGGCACAATTAGCAATGATCGATCATTGGCAACATCCTCCTAAAATATTCATGTGCATTTCTCGTTCCCCCTTTGTGGGAATTCTCTTCTTTGACAAATGCACCATGTTTTCGTGGTTCAATAATACAAAAAAAAAAAAAAAAGAGTGCGGCATACAGTCTCACAAGCCTCACAAACTTATCCCAGGTAGCAGTTTTTCCACTACCGCCTGGTGGTAGCTCCGTCGCTTTTTTAAAAAAAATGACTTAATTCAAAAATCAATTGTGAGCATAGAAACTCGTCTTGTGCTGGTCGTCATCCAATCACAGGCCACGTGCAGACCAGCATTCCCGATCGCATTCAAACCCATCGTAAATTCTCCAGATTACAATGAACCAAACGTAGACCCAGGCAAGCGTGGGGAGAATCTATTCAAATCTTGCCCCAAAAAACCACGAGGCAGATGTGCTCACCGCTTTTCCACCGTACAGCATGTACATTATCATTTTGTCGAAAATAATGCTAATCTACGTAATTTGGTAGGAACTTCAGAGTGAGCAAACCTCTTCTTTGGTCCTCCTAGAAATGACTCTTAACCAGTCTCCGATCATGCTGAGGATGGCGGCAAAGTAGGCCAGTCCCACCAGAATCCAGAACCACACAACTGGTTTGTAGTAGTCCAAGTACTCGATTTCTGAGCCTCCTGCAGAAGCATGCGCGCAAAATGACACACCAGCAAGTTGCAAAGTCACTTTTTTTTGTCCGCCCTCTTACCCGCGACGAAGTCCCCGAAGCCGATGGTGGTCAAGGTGATGACCACGAAGTAGAGCGACTCCAGCGCCGACCAGCCTTCGATGTTCTGGAAGATGGCCGTCGGGAGCGCCACAAACAGCAAGCAGCCGAAGAGCACAAACAGCAGCGTCGAGATGACCCGGATCTTGGTCTGGCTGATGTTCCAGTGCTGCGGGAGGAGCGCAAAGGCGCACAACACGGGACGCAACGTTAGCGCTACGGACGGAAACGGGAACGTACACAACTCGGCTCTTTTCTCGAATTCGACATTTTCACGAGCCGCGCTGTGCCCCAAAGAAAATGTCACCCTTGTCGAGTTTAAAAGAATTCGGGCAAAAATAGTGACACTTAATATGACGGAATAAATCTGATTTACTTTCATTTTAATTAAACACTGTTCATTAAATTCAGTCAATTTAAACAAAGCCATTAAATAGAAAATAAGGAAATGACTATTGGAAATATGTAGGATTTAGTAAATCCAAATTTATATTTGACAATTTTAAGTAATTTACATGTACCAAGTATCTGAGTGATGTCATGTACATTTACAAAATAATGCTGGGATTAATTTACACATTTGTAAATTAAATTAAAATGTAATTTTAATTCATGAAATTATATTAAAATGAAATAAAAATATATAAACAGTAAATATACATCTACATTTACCAATTATACAAATATGTTTGATTTCTTTCGCACGCATTGTTGACTTTATGGAAAAAAAATATACAGTAATTCCATTTTAGTGACTCATTTGCAACTGAGGAAAATGCACATGCAAAATAATTTAAATGTGATTGGATCAACATCATGTCGTAAGCATTTTTTTTTTTTTGCATATATGCTACAGATGTTCCTTTCCCAAATATTCATTTAACCCTGTCACATTTTTAGTGCAGGGCCAAGAATATAAAATAAAATAATGATGCTGTTCATTTTTGATTTGTTGTCATTTGCTGTCATGTAAAATTTTACTACTGGGGATTTCCAATTTTTCTTATGTCTGCCACATTGAGCGGAGTCAAAATATTAGAAACAGCTATCAGTATGATAATAATATTCATATTGAGTGTCAATCAAAATGGAGTTTTGTTATTCTCCCGAGCTATTTGAGCCCATTTCGGTATTCCAACGTACTTAATGTTGTGATTGCTCAATTAGTTGAAAAAAAAAAAAAAAAACATTTGTCAAACATTCCGTCATCGAACCCAGGAAGAGGCCCGAACGACACAACAAGACATGACAAAGGACCCTTTCAGGAGCACTTTGCGACTGTCATCCAGAACAAATGGGTCCTGAAAGCCGCTCTGCTTTCAGGTGGCTGACATGATGAACTTTTGTCCTGATGTGCCGCCGCCGCCGTCATCGTCATATTTTTCTCACACACCCCTGTGCACCTCTTCATCGTTCACAACGCGGCTGTTGGCAGCGATTTGGGTTGGCTGTTGGGGGCTAAGGGACCAGGCCAACTTTTGATTGATTCATTGTCCTAAACCATTTAAGAACTGGCCAAACTCGTCCCCCCCCCCCCCCCAACCGCCCCGTCCCTGAACTTTGAATGATCAGTTAATCGTTTCTGTGCACTTATGTTAGCGTGGTGCCCTTAAAAAGCACACCAGCCCTCTCGAAACCACAGATGCTACACTAACATCATGTGACGGACGAGCCAAGGTGTCAACGTACCTGCAACTACAGTACTTTCACATCACCCACATGTGTACTCGTGTGTGGGACTGCGAAATGTACGCAACATCGTAAATGTTCATTACAACGTACAACTACAGTGTACATTCCTTGTAAACATGTTGTACTTTGAATCGTAGTTTAGTACGGAAGCTAGGAACAATAAAAAACATTGTTCAAAAATAGCCTTTGAAAACATACAAATATCCATCCATCCATCCATCCATTTTCTTTGACGCTTATCCTCACGAGGGTCACGGGGATTGCTGGGGCCTATCCCAGCTGTGAACGGACACCCTGAACTGGTTGCCAGCCAATCGCAGGGCACATGGAGACAAATCACAATCACACCTAGGAGCAATTTAGAGTGTCCAATTAATGTTGCATATTTTTGGGATGTGGGAGGAAACCGAAGTGCCCGGAGAAAACCCACGCAGGCACGGGGAGAACATGCAAACGCCACCCAGGTGGGGCCGGGATTGAACCTGGGTCCTCACGACTGTGAGGCCAAACCTTTACCAGCTGTTCCACCGTGCCACCCATACAAAGATCAATGTTCATGCTTGGATGTTTCAAGAGAAGCGTATTTAAAAAAAATGAGAATGAACATTGTTCAAAGAAAATATTATTTCTTGACACTAATTTCTTCTTTTGAGAAAGGTTTGTCTTCTTTTGGGGAAAATGAATAATGCCAAAGTCGGAATGATGCAGCGCATTTTTTTTTTACTACACTAAAGGTAAGAGAAAATTGACATTCATTTCATGTCATTTAATTTTGTATTTTGGATCGGATAAATATAATATATCATTATCAGGATATAATGTTTAGTCCATATCACACAGTGCCCAATATGCAAAAATATATAAAAGATCTCTCATACTTGTGAATTATGTTTTGAACATTTAAGAGATCTGGGGAAGTGATTGATAATTCTCTGAACGATCTGAATATTTTGAAGTTTGAATGGATTGAAAAGGCGAAGGAATGTGGAAGGATGAAAAAAAACCACATCAAATTGGGAATTTTCGTGCGTACAGTGTGACATGTTGGGAATTTTGGGAATATGGAAAATGGTGAATGAGGTGAACAGCTTGAATTTAGAATAGGAAAGACCCTTAATTTGAGTGCGTGAAATGCGGAATTTTGGGAAAAGTAGTACAGTACTCCTGTAAAAGCAAAATAATAACAATAATAATAATTCCTCACATGTCCAGAATTTTTGGAAACTGTTGAAGTGGTCTCAATCAATTGAGAAATGCAGAAGAACGTGCCTCGAATAACAATTGAAAACTAACTTTTCAAGGGGGGGGGACTAAAATACTGCGTGTGTGAACGCTCTTCAGCATTTACACAAATATCAGGTTGGCTGTCTTGTAAGTAAAAAGTCTTCCCGTGACAGCGTTGCTGTCCGGAGTGCTTTTGTGTCAATTATTAAAGGCGCCTTTTACACGCGTGTGTCTGTGTGTGTGTGTGCGTGCGTGCGTGTGCGTGTGCATGTGTATGTACGCTGTGTGTTCACCTGCACTCACCACAAACATCTTCTCCACCCTGGCGATGATTTTCCCGAAGATGGTGCCCAGCTGGTCGCCCACGCCGGCCAGCAGGAATCCGAAGAGGGGGATGCCCAGCAGAGCGTAGACGATGCAGAAGATCCTGCCGCCTTCCGTGTGGGGGGAGATGTTGCCGAAACCTGAGAGGCCCCAGAGCGACGTCAATTCCACGTACTGTGCACTACTCGATGGCCCGCTGCTTGTCCCCGCACTAGTAAAGTCTTCGTCCTCACAATTCAGCGCACTAGTAGAAAGACCGCGTCACACTAATCATGTTTTTTTTTTTCTTTTCTTCAACTGTGTGCACATTAGCAGGACAACTTTGGAATCACAGGAGGACAGTGAAAACCCGTCTAACGGGATAAGCCAAAAGGAAAGGAAGAAGAAGAAGAAGATCCTACTAGTGAGGTCAAACAGTGTACTAGTCCATGGAACTCAAGGTGGATATCAAGTATATTGAATAAAGGTGAGAGTAATTTGAGATTCTAGTTGACTATATCCTTTATGTATCTTAAGGTCCATGTATTGTGATATTTTTCCTCACTGGTAGCACAAATCAGTGCACTAGCAAAACAACTAGTGTGCACTAGTAGAACGACTTACTAGTAACTTTTTTTTTCTCCCATTACTGCCTTCCAATACTGTATGATATTTCCAAACACTAAGTCGGTCAGTCGTTGTACACGTTAGCTGTGAGACAAAACTATGCACTAGTTAACATCTGTGCACTACGAATACAAGCTACTATAAATTTATATCACTACTCGCATGCAGTTGTCAACTCCTGCACATTCCTGCCTCACTAGTTGATCCACTAGTATTCAAAAGTATACTGAATTGTGCAAACTGCTCATAAACAAGCATAAGGTACATGTACTAGTATGCTGTCTGTCCTCACTATGAAGACAATTGCGTGCACTAGTAGAATGACGATGGCACACTAGTAGACAGACTGTCTTTTCCTTACTGCCTTCCACTACTGTGTGACAACTACAGTACAAACTACTTGGAAGGTGTAATTGAGTACTAACAGGACAAAAGTGGAACTAGTAGTGGGAAAAAAAATCATTACAAAGAAGATGCAGTTGTTTCACTTTTTTGCGTGCCGAAATGTCGTACAAATGCGGAAGATGAATGTAATTGTACCGTAATTTCCAGCCTACAAACCGGGACTTTTCCACACGCTTTCAACCCTGCGGTTTATGCGGTCACGTGGCGCTCGCGTTAGCACACCTGGTTTTCAGCCACAGTACAATTTTTAGGGGAAATCCAGTGGTTTGCATGAACAATGTATCCAATAAGTCATGTAAAATGTACTCTATTTTGACAATGTGACGTTAAATCCTCCTTCATTTAATAATGTTTTGAGAAGATTTTTATCGACAATTACAAATTTTCAGGGGCGCTACCATTTTTGCGAGTCACGTGACCTACGTCCGCAGATGTGACGTGGAAGCTGCCGCACTAAAGGCTCGATTACGTTGTGCCCAGTGCCGATTTCTCGGATTTATCCTTGCTCCCTGGCACCTGGAGCTTGCTCGCCGGGGCGCGAGCTCACGGCTCCTCCGAGCCCCGGAACTGTGTCGCTCACAGCTGTGTATGGAAGTATTTCTCTGTCTTCCTCCTGCTATTTCTTCATCAGATGAGGATCAATCCGAGAAATCAGCACTGGGCATAAATGGTGACCCACGTAATTGAGCCTTTATTGCGGCACGGTACACGTCACATCCGCTCACGTGACTCATCTGACTCGCGAAAATGGTAGCGCCGCTGAAAATTCGTAATTGTCGATAAAAATCTCCACGAAGCATGATTAAATGAGAGAGGATTTAACATCACATTGTCAAAATAGAGTACGTATTACATGACCCATTGGATGCATTGTTAATGCAAACCAGTGGATTTCCCCTTTAAAGATTTTAACAATAGCGCCGCGCTAGAGTTAAACTCTTTCCGTGTACCGAGGCTTTCAACCAGGTGCGCTCTGTAGGCTGGGAATTACGGTACCTGGATGCCGAGAATAAGGACTACATCTCAAATGATTTTCCTTCTTCTTTCGGTAATTCGTTGGATCAGTGAAGTTCCGCCTGTCGCTATTTTCTACACAGCGCACTGCACCCTTAACTTCTTACAGACTAATGTTAATGAGAATATCGAGAAATTTTCCAGAAGTACAGTGTGTACGTAACTCGTGCAAAAGAATGTTGGCAGACATTTGTGGGAATTATTGCCCAGGCAGACTCGCCGGCTGTACGCTGACGTGTTTAAATGACCACGGACGACAAAAACCGAGCAGCAGGACTCAATCATGGGCCAGTACACACAATAGATGCCGTGTAATTGCATGTGGTACACACACACAGAACAGCTCTGTACTACAAGATAGATGACGATCTGTGTAGAGTATTACTTGTAATGCACTTCAAGCGGTAAAGACAAAAACCCAAACATGGATGGATAATATTTGCGTGCGCGCCGTGTTACATAACAGGACTTAATACTGCAAGACGTCGATGATGTTTCTTTTGTCATCGATCCGACATCTGTTTCCTGCAAGTAATCAAACTAGTGCACTGCGGCGCTCTCGCGAACACACGTCGGCCGTACGTCGTACTGTTTGCGGGTCCTACCGATGGTCGTGATGACGGTCCCGGCGAAAAAGAAGGCGGAGCTGAGGTCCCACAGGCTGCTGGGGTTGCTGAGCGTTCCCGAGGGGTTCACCCCCGAGCGGATGGCCGACACGACTTGCTGGAGCGAGAGGAGACAGACACAAAACACTTTCAACTTGGGACGCTTGTATCGCGGGAAGGGGAATGCAAAAAAAATGTGAGCAAACAATGGAAAAGTCAGACGATATGGAACTGAAACCAAACATCAATGAGCATCTAAGATTATTTTACTTTTTTTTTAATGCCACCATAGTAATGCACCGGTGTTGGCAAAAAAAAAAAAAAATAGTGTCAATAACAACAGAACTTAAAATTGGACTTGTTATGATGCATCGCTGTTCACTGTAGCCACACCACATACTTATTTTCAAATGTTATTGTATGGTGGTTAACTTATTTTTACGCTTGTAAGACAATCAAGAATGTTAAACCGCACAAAGAGAAAGCCTCCCACTCCAATTCCTTAAAAAAAACTATGGTTCTGTTACTTGTTATATAAGTATTTATTTTTTTATTTTTTTAACTCTACAGTTTAACAAGTTGACTTCCGGTTACCGAACTGGTGGCAACAAATCGAGGAGGCTCCGACCTACATGACCGTACTTGTGGAAAAATACAGAGAAGGTCAGAAGGAGCTACGTTGTGACTTTGTGGATCCAGAGAAAGCCATGACAGAGTACCAAGAGAGGAACTGCGGTACTGCATGCGCAAGTCTGGTGTGGCGGAGAAATAAGTTAGAATAGTACAGGACATGTATGAGGGCAGCAGAACAGCGGTGAGATGTGCCGTAGGTGTGTCAGAAGAATTTAAGGTGGAGGTGGGACTGCATCAGGGTTCCGCGCTGAGCCCCTTCCTGTTTGCGGTAGTAATAGATGGGCTGACAGATGAGGTTAGACTGGAATCCCCTTGGACCATGATGTTCGCAGATGATATTGTGATCTGCAGTGAAAGCAGGGAGCAGGCGGAGGAACAATTAGAAAGATGGAGGCACGCACTGGAAAGGAGAGGAGTGAGGATTAGCTGAAGTAAAACAGAATATATGTGCGTGAATGTGAGGGGCAGAGGAGGAAGAGTGAAGAGATATAGTGAGGGTGGACGACTTCAAATACTTGGGGTCAACAATACAGAGCAATGGAGAGTGTGGTAAGGAAGTGAAGAAACGGGTCCAAGCAAGGTGGAACAGCTGGCGGAAGGTGTCTAGAGTCCTACGTGACATAAGATTGTCACCTTGGATGAAGGGCAAAGTTTATAAAACAGTGGTGAGGCCGGCCATGATGTACCGATCAGAGACGGTGGCAATGAATTGACAACAGGAAGCAGAACTGGAAGTGGCAGAAATGAAGATGTTGAGGTTCTCGCTCGAAGTGAGCAGGTTGGCTTGGATTAGAAATGAGCTCGTTAGAGGGACAGCCAAAGTTGCATGTTTTGGAGACAAGGTCCGAGAGAGCAGACTTTGATGGTTTGGACATGTCCAGAGGCGAGAGAGTGAGTATATTGGTAGAAGGGTGTTGAGGGTGGAGCTGCCAGGCAAAAGAGCGAGAGGAAGACAAAAGAAAAGGTTGATGGATGCTGTGAGGGAGGACATGAAGACAGTGGGTGTTAGAGAGGAAGATGCACAAGATGGGCTTAGATGGAAAAACATGACACAGTGTGGTGACCCCTAACGGGACAAGCTGAAAGGAAAAGAAGAAGTCTACAGTTTAACACACGGGAGGGATCAACTAGCATCCCAGTATGGAATGCATTCAAATCAAATATATATATTTTTTTAAAAATACAGTTGGAGACTCGCACCCGCACACCTGGCGGACTCGTGATGTTCTTATCAAATGTCAAGAAAGCCAAGAATGCCCTTTATTGTAATCATCCAAAAGGAGGAAACCACAGAAGAAACCATGCTTCGCTTTATAGCCACAGCTACATATTGAATTCCATTTATAGTGACGCATTATTATTAAACATAATATATGTACACTGTTTGTACCATATTGGTATGGATTAGTAGCTGCTGGCTGGTCCTCACTTCATGCCCTAGGAAGAGTAACTTTTGTTGTGGAATCTCGAGTGATATGACATCTCATTTTTGATTGGCTGTTGGACTTTAATCTGTGGTTCTAATTTTATAAATCACAGCAAAACTAGTAAACGTGCAGAAAATGATTCGTCGAACCCTGCACAGTTGGTGTCGGTTCAGCCTAGTGAGCAGCTTGCCTGAGAGGGTCCACAGTCCGAGAAAGTAAAGTAAGTAGCTGTTCTGGGTCCTCTCACATGCACAAAGTGTCAATACAGTGGAACCTTGAGTTACAAACTTCATTTGTTCTGTTACTCTCTTCTCAAACTGAAATATTCACAAACTGAGGTAATGTTTACCATTGAAATGAATGGAAATTCAATTAATCCGTTTCAGTTGCAGAATGCTATTTTTGCCCTGTTTTGCTGTGTAGTTAAAACAATGTGCAATAGAGAAATAGGCAAAAACACAATTTGTGATGTATCGGTACTTTACCTTAACGAGATCCTCCAGCTGACTGTAGTTGACGCAGGAGTGTTTAGCCAGAAAATCCAACTTCTGATTGAAGATGGCCAAACGTTGAGCACTGATGGACAAAAATATTCGTCACCACCGTTCATTCATTTGCACAGAGACAATTCGAAATATCTGCTTGTTTGTGGCTGGGTGGAGCCAAAATCCAATTCTAGTTACCCGTGTGTAGTGGCGTACTTTATTCTGCCCAACGTCCGATTCATTACGTACAAGGAGTTGAAATGTCAATATTTGAAGAAACAGCAAGTGCCCAGTTACTACTACGACTACATAGTGATTGAAAAGTCACTCCCTATTTTAAAATGCCAGTAATTTTTTTTAATTCATTATATATTTTTATTCTTGAATCGTATGCAAATTTGAGGAACAATACAGCATGGTTTGACTTTTGACGGATTCTAGGTCTATTCATATCATTCCATCCATCCATCATCCATCCATCCATCCATCATCCATCCATCCATTTTCTTCGCCGCTTATCCTCACAAGGGTTCCATCCATCCATTTTCTTCACTGCTTATCCTCACAAGGGTTGCGGGAATGCTGGAGCCTATCCCAGCTGTTAACAGGCAGGCGGCGGGGTACACCCTGAACTGGTTGCCAGCCAATCACAGGGCACATGGAGACAAAGAACAGTCGCTCTCACAATCACACCTTGGGGCAATTTAGATTAGTCCAATTAATGTTGCATGATTTTGGGATGTGGGAGGAAACAAGAGTGCCTGGAGCAAACCCACGCAGACACGGGTAGAACATGCAAACTCCACACAGGAGGGGCCGGGATAGAACCCGGAACCTCAAAATTGTGAGGCCAAAGCCTTACCAGCTGATCCACCGTGCCGCTCATTTCATTCCATGAATGCTATTTTCTGAACAACAATAAATACATAATTGATGAGTATTTTTGAAAAAGGATTTTTTTTCAGACGCTTGTACAGTACGAGCAAAAATAGACTCGTCAAGGTGATGCTGTGAGCTGGGGGCAAAGGTCACGCCAGTGTTTGTTCATTTTCAATCGCTCCTTTTTCTTTTCCCACAGATCACGCGCTTCGCATGTCCACCTGCCGGGAGGGGGGGGGGAGAGGGGGGTGGTCTAACTTTTTCCAAACGCGACTGACGAAGTATGCGGGAGTGGGAAAAGAAACGGCTAGAACGGAATGCTGCAGCCGCATCCGACCAGTGAGCGGGCGTCAGCACAGCTCGGCCCTCAGAAGTTCCGGGGCCTTCCAGAAAGAGCACAGCGGCGAGGAAGAACTAAATTGGACGCTCCGGGAACGTTTTGAGCCCCGGCACATTTGAGTGGAAGTGCAGCGGATTTTTCATTGCGGCACGGTAAATAGGAAAGTTCCTGAAAAAGTCAAATAGTGGACAACTGTGCTCTACTGTACAGTTTGTTAACCTTATTTAGCTCAGTTTTACAGCAAAAAAAAAAGTAAAACTTCAAGCAAAATAAGTTATTTTACTTTTTTTTTTTTTGATGCAGCTCCTCCTCCATTGTTTTTTTTTTTTTTTTTTTTACCTTTCGTGAGGCTGTTCCAGTGACCTGAAGACCGCCGCTCCCATCACCAGGTAGAGCACCACCAAAAGAAAGATGGCGGTCACCGTCTTCCTTTTCATCACCGTGGCGACCACCTGCAACACTTCAACCGGTCAGTGGGGGGGGGGTGTCACCATGGAAAGCATCTTGCTCAATCGGACGCTTGGCACCTCGCTTTCCTCTCGCGGGGTCAGCGTGATGGACTTGGTGGAGAAGGAGAGGCGGGGCTTGTTGTTGTGGGTGGCCGTTTTGGGGTCCAGCAAGTCTGGAGCTGCCACTGATTTGGGAAACAACACAAAACAGCAACCCCACAACCACCCCAAAAAAAAAAAAAAAATCATTACTTGGAATTTGTGTTTTCCAACACTCTCTCTCACCTCACTTGCTGCGGCCATTGAGTTGTTAATTTTAGAAGTCTTTATAAATAAATCACACGCAAGGTTTTGAAATGGCCTTTCGGTCCTTACACAAGCAAACACGTGAATGGCGAATGGCGGCGCTGCCACTTTCAGAAAGATTACAAAAAGTGCGTACACAGCAAAACAAAAAGCATATTTAGAGCAGCCAAATATGCCAACATTATTGTGGTTTGCAACATTTTTACAAACCTCTTGTTTTTTGCTGCCCAAGTACCAGCATCATGACCAATAGGAAAATACAGCAGTGTAGCACACCCAAGTGTTCATCAAATATGAGGTTTTCTTCCTTATTTACATTATGCGCAGTTGTTAAAAAAAAACTACTGAATGATTCAGTCAAATTGTCACACACACATTGACTAAAAATGGCATCTCAGTACGAATAATAATATAATAACTCGTGGCAAATGTGTCACACTGTACTTCAAAAAATGTACAGACTGGATGAAAAAACATTTCAAGACGATGTAACATTACGAACATTTAATT
This sequence comes from Syngnathoides biaculeatus, assembly GCF_019802595.1. NCBI lineage: Eukaryota > Metazoa > Chordata > Actinopteri > Syngnathiformes > Syngnathidae > Syngnathoides > Syngnathoides biaculeatus. Next base: position 12,424,395 of record NC_084642.1, read on the forward strand.
CAGTTATTGTTTTCATGTACCGCTAGAGGGAGCCAGCGTACCACTAACAGTTCGCATCCCATAATTTGAGAATACTGTACTGTACTGTACACCATGCAACAATTTCCAGTAAGAGCTTTTTTGTTACCTTTTCACACACTCACGCAACAATTTGTGGCAAGAATTAATATGTGCTGTCATTAGCAGGTCACAAAACTGTTTTACTTGGACCAAAAAAAATAGTTTGAAGCATCTCATTTCTAACAAGTTTTCACTACTCAGCTTTAAAGCAATTGTCGGTCTTCATTTGTTATTTTAGAAGTCTGCCATTAAAAAAAAGAAGAAGAAAAAAAAGAGTCTACAAAGATAGTCGCCATCAATTTGATGCTTTACAACTACTGTATATATATATATATATATATATATATATATATTTTTTTTTTTTTTTTTTTTGGGGCTGCAAAACTGTACATTAGGCACGCATACATAATCTAATGCCACAAAAGAAGTGTTTTACTAATTAAATATTACACTAACAAATGACTGTCAAAGAGTTTTAACAATCTCGCAAATAAAATTAGACCAACACTACATGACAGTTTTGATTTTCTTCTTTTTTTTAATTTATTTTCTAACAACTAATTGTGGTGCTTATTGGGTGAGTTTCTAGACGCTTCCCGTACTAAATGAAAATAAGATTAAGAAACCCGATGCCAAGAAGTGTTAGAAAGTGGCGGCGGTGGCGGCACTGACTTGTAAATGAAGCCTATCCGATACCCTCTGCGCTCCTCTTGTCCTCATCCGCGTTTCGGGGAATCTTTCCTCCTCCTGGGCTCTCCTCGGTCTCCGTGGCGGTCCTCCTCGTCCTCCCCCCTCCTGCTCCTCCTCCTCCTCCGCCTTTGAGCACCTCTCTCCTCTGCAGAGGCCGAGCCGGCGGCGGAGCCGATGGAGGAGCTCCACGTGTGCCACACTAGCGGGATGTTTCGCTCTCCTCCATGCACGCCGCTCCACTGTGCAACCTCAGTGAATGAGGGGTGGGATAAAACAGAGGGGGGAGGAGAGGGGGGAGTAAGAGGTGGAGAGAGATGGGTGGAGAAACACAACACACACACACACACGTTCTCTAATGGGGGAAAAAAAAAAATGCCAGTTCAGAATGGCAAATAAATCCTCGCCTAATATGAGTTGTGTACATCTCTTTTGAAAACTTTTAGGGTTCACCAAGAGGACAACTGGTTAGCGCATCTACCTCGCAGTTGTTCGGACTGGGGTTTGAATCCAGCCTTGTCTGTGTTGCATCTTCTCCCTTTTCCTGGATGGGTTTCTCCTCCCGTTTTTCTCCCACATCCCCTAAAAACATGCGTGATAGGTCAATCGAAGACTCTAAATTGCCCAAAGATGGCTGGGATAGGCCCCCGCACACTCACGACCCTAGTGAGGATAATCAGCATAGAAAATGGCTTGATCATTTCAGGTGGATTAAAGAACTCGATTCACAACCCTTTGAAACGTCTTTGTCCTCTGTGCATAACCAAAACAAGACCAGATGGAGTAAATATTTAACACTACAAGAACCACCACAGATATCAGACCTTTGTAAACTAGAAAAAGAAATATGATACATAAAGAAATTCATTTTTTTCCCACAGCAAGAAAAAATACATTCTGCTTTTCACAGGTTGCCAGAAGCTTTGGTGCATTTTTTTTATATTGTTGCTTGGATTTTGGCGTGAGCCAGTAGATGTTTTGTGCACATGTGCAAGCAACCATTTACGGAAAGTCCACTTGGACAAACTTGTCACCGTTTTTAATCGCCATCATTTTCTCCATCACTACATCACTGAGCATCTTTGAGGAAATAGTTGACATATGTATTGTCTTTATTGTCGATGTTGGTTACTAATTATTCCCTAGTAGTTATCATAGAAGTTATTAGCTGTATTCTTTTATTGTTCACTCGCTGCTTGTGATTCATGGCTTGTTGCCCACTTGTGCAGTCTGGTGGGGAATGCACGTCATTGCCCATTGAAGTCAAGAAGATGGCAGTGTAGAAAGAAATTCAGTCATTTGCCTCATTGTGTTTGCATCAGGCACTAAACAGCGTTAAAAAAAAAAAAAAAAGACGGTGTGTGTGTTACTGACAGGAAGGAGCAGAGTGGCAGGAAAAATGCAATGGTGCAGTTAAAAAAAAATTAAAATTAGGTCTCATTTTTACAAGCAGCCAGTTTCAGCGGTTATTGAAATGTTAAAACTGTAACTTGCCCTTGCCTAGATCAGATTTTTGGAGTTTGCTTTGCAGCTGCACTTTGAAAGGGAGGCTGGGGGGTGTGGTGGGGGGTGACTGCACTGCACACATTCTACATGCTGCAGGCCTGAGAACTTGCGTGACTGTTTTTTTGTGTTGGCAATGCAGGTGTTGATTGACATATGGCGATCACATGCGTTCTCATGGAAATAATCGGTCGCAGTGCCACCCAATGAAGACAGTATTTGCAAAGTTATGAGGATCATGTATGTTAAAAACAAAGCACTGTTTGTCAAGCCCTCAGTTCCTATGTCCAAATTCTGTCAATATATTTATGGAAGTAAAAAAGTGCCACCAGATTTGAATTTGAAATGCCACAGAAAACAGGATTTGAATTTGAAATGTAAACTGATCACATTTTCAATAGTTGCTAACATTTCGCTGTCTAAAATTCACCGTCCGTGCCACCAGGCAGGGTTACTTCAGGTCAGACCCTGACTTACTGGTGGCACGGACGGTGAATTTTAGACAGCGAATTGTAGCCGGTTGAATTTTAGACATTGAATTGTAGCAAGTATTGAAAATGTGATCACTTTACATTTCAAATTCAAATCCTGGCGGCACATATTTACTTCCATACATAATTTTTTTTCCCACAAATGACTGACGACATTTTTAAATTGCCTTTTTTCCCCCTTGAAAAGTCCCACACCAGCTCTATATTGTGTTTTGAAAAGCATCACAAATTATCTATCTATCTATCTATCTATCTACTATCTATCTATCTATCTATCTATATCTATCTATCTATCTATCTATCTATCTATCTATCTATCTATCTATCTATCTATCTATCTATCTATCTATCTATCTATCTATCTATCTATCTATCTATCTATCTATCTATCTATCTATCTATCTATCTATCTATCTATCTATCTATCTATCTATCTATCTATTTACCTTTTTTTCGCGCTTTTTCTGTCATGTTTGGCGTCGTTTTGAGACGTGCCTCAAACGCGTGTGGTGTGTTGCGCTTTGCTGAGCTGGCACTGCCCTCCTCTTGATTGGCGTCCCTGCTGGCTCTCCGACACTCCGCTCCTGATGAGAAATTAATAGCAGTTTAAATCTTCATGCGCCCACCTGCTGACTCCCCCCCAACACACACAAACAGACACACAAACATTAATTACACGCCCATTTGTTCTACCAAAGATAGACGTGTGTGCGTCACATTCAGTTGCACACTCAATGATGTGTTTCTTTGCGTGTGTTGTGTTTGTGATGTAACAGGTCGAAGTGAGCATTCAGTAACACGGGCTGCTTCCTGAAGGAAACATTCCAAAATACGTCCCTTTCCACAATACCAGTAAGTATTATGCGCACTATATACAGGTATAAATACATGCACGGTTGCTATGCACGCGCATTCTTTGTAGTGGCCACAAGAGGGAGACTACAATGGGTTGTCAGGTTGGAAGTAAGTCTGTGAGGAAAATGAGGCCAAGTTATTTCACATCTCAATCAATATATTTCCATCCATTTTTGATCCAGCTTATCCTCAGCGTGGTTGCAGGAGTCTACCAGAGAAGCATTTGGAAGAGGATTCTGGGTGGAGCCTGGACTGGTCACTAGTCAATTGCAAGGTTCCCATCGACAAATAAATGTGCACACCCGCATTCACAAGTCATCTTGAATCTGGGAGGTCATTTTGTGGATCAAATTGACTAGAACACAACAAAAGTAGCATTTAGTGAAGATTCTGTATGTAGAGTGGATATTAAAAAAAAAAAAAAGTCTACACACAGGTGTTCAAATACAGGGTTTATAAGGTAAGAATTCCCCCCCCCCCCATCCATCCATTTTCTGAGCCGCTTATACTCACGAGGGTTGCGGGAATCCTGGAGCCAATCCCAGCTATCATTAGGCAGGAGGCGGGGTCCACCCTGAACTGGTTGCCAGGAAATCGCAGTGCACAAAGACACAAACAACCGCACTCACAATCACACCTAGGGGCAATTTAGAGAGTCCAATTCGTGTTGCATGTTTTTGGGATGTGGGAGGAAACCGGTGTGCGCGGAGAAAACCCACACAGGCACGGGGAGAACATGCAAACTCCACATAGGCAGGGCTGGGATTTGAACGCTCTACAGCTGCACCACCACGTTGCTGATTTATAACCAGTCCAAGTCTTAAAAATTTTTTTTTGAGATGTGGAAGTAAAAATAAACACCTTAGAACATTTGGTTGCACAAGTCTTCACACCCTCTTATACATGGGGATATGGCTCTCCTCGAAAGGACCTATCACATCCAAAACGTGGCAAATGGAGGTCAGCACACATTGGCCACAACATAAAGTGCCTCAAAATAACAACAGATAAAGTTCAGGTTTTTCCTGACTTTTTTTGTAGTTACATCTTGCGATACTAGCCATAGTACAAAAACAGATCCATCAGAATCAGAGGGATGTCATTGCTAAAAAGTGTCAGTCAGGAGAGGGGTTCATTATTTTGCGTCACCAAAACGTGCCGTTTGAACAGGGGTGTGTAAACTTTTCACAGCCACTGTATATAAATGCATCTGAATTCAATAACAATTATATTCAATCTTCCATCCTAAAGTAGAGGATCCCCCTAATTTAGTGGGTCTTTTTCAACTTTTTGTCACGATAGGTGCCAGATGAGCGCATCAAAATAATTGGATAAATTACTTAAAATATCATGCCACACTGAGCACGGAGCATTAAGTAATCCTCTTACTAATAATTGTGGAAGTGGACATTGTTTAAAAGAAATGGCTGCTATTGTAATTTGATAGCGTGCACCGATGTTGGTGTCTGTTTGCACTTTATTAGCACTGCACTATTGCCAAAAAGTGACAAATATCGGCTTTGATTGGGCATTCTTGTCACAAACGCGGCTGCGCTCACGTGGGTGTTTGCGCATAGGTGGCCGCGGTCCTCGTGTAGACTCGCAGAGAGTATCCACAAATACCTGCGGACTAATAACCATAATGGAGGCTGGGTCTGAACGTCCCGGCAGCATGCTGGGCCGCAATTAGTCGCCCGTGATGAAGCGGAACTGCCCTCTCAGTGTGCGCTGTACAAGAAGTGCACTCATGTTGCCAGAGTGCAAGAGAAACATCCTCTCTGTGCATGGCAATGGTGCGCTGTTTTGTGTGCGCGCACGTGTGTGTGTATACGTGTGTGTTATTGTACTGTCGCACAATTAGTGCTTCCTGGCTGTCCAGTTGTAATGACCAGAAACTCATAATAATAGGCTTGTGGAATGTGGCGCTAACTAGTTCAAACAAACTCAAGTGTATGGAAATGCCTGGAATTTTTCTGCGTTTGTGTGTGCGCGCGCACGTGAGTGTATTGTCCATCTTATCCATGCTATATAAGACCGGATCAAACTGGACCAAAAATGCTGACGTTATCATTTACATTTTTGTCACATTATCAGTTCATTGGTGTTCATCGTCTGAGGTAAACTGACACAGTTTATTAATCCCTTGTTGCAAATTTTAAATAGCAGACTGGGAAAAAAATTTAACCTTCCGACTGTTCGTGAATTCTATTTTATATGAGGAAAAACGCCCACCACCCTAAAGGGGGGCGCACCTACAGCTTCCGAACACCTGATATGAATTGAAAATACATGTACAGTGAAAAAAATGTCAACAACAGCAATAAAATAAACGTGGCTATCGTTCAAAAAGTTGACCAGATTGAGCAAAATTGCCCCACACAAGTCTTAGACAATAAATTTGCTGTTGACCCGCGATTTATCATTCTTACGTGGTTCAGTACTGAGATGACACAACTCGAGGTACTTCTTTACGGTCTACTCTACAGTATGGTAGTGTTAACCTTGACTGCGCCGAGTAACGTTCAGTGGCTTAAAAAGAAAAATCTACACACCTGTTTGAAGTCAGTTTTTTTGGTATTTAAAATATGACACCTGGATAAATATTTTTTTTAATTTTTACACACCATTAATGCGACTTATAACCTGTGCAGCTCAAAAGAAAATCTGCAAAAGATAAAAGAAACTCCCTAATATCCATCCATCCATTTTCTTAGCCGCTTATCCTCACGATGGTCGCGGGGAGTGCTGGAGCCTATCCCAGGTGTCAATAAGCAGGAGGCAGGGTACGCCCTGAACTGGTTGCCAGCCAATCACAGGGCACATGGAGACTAACAGCCACACTCACAATCACACCTACGGGCAATTCAGAGTGTCCAATTAATGTTTTTGGGATGTGGGAGGAAACCGGAATGCCCGGAGGAAACCCACGCAGGCACAGGGGGAACATGCAAACTCCACACAGGTGGGTCTGCGATTGAATCCGGGACCTCAGAACTGTGAGACCAACGCTTTATCAGCGGATCCACCGCGCCGCCAACTCCCTCATACATGTGAGGAAATATGTTATTTAGGCCATAATTCCAAAACGTGTGTTTGGTGCGAAACACAACATAGTGGTTTGAGGATCATTCTTAATATAATCATGCTCTTTCTCCCAAAAACCTCCAGGCTTCTGCTAGAAAGCCTACTAGAACATCTGAACATTATTTGAGTTTAAGAAGCACTTTCAACGGTGGAAGGTGTGTACTGACTCCAATTTAACATGAGTTGGAAATGTGTCACCCTGAACACAGCCAGATCTGCTTGTAAGAGGGTGTGCACACTTTTGCAACCACATCGTTTTAGTTGTTTATTTCTACTACAGTTACATTAATGATGTCTGTTTTTTTTCTCATTTAAAATCACTGACATTCAAAGGGGGGGTGATTGGACGTTTTTAATGTCCAATTTATTTTATATTGGGAAAATCTCACTGCACACAACCCATTTTTTTTCCATCAAAAGTATCAACAGAAATGAATATTTCATCTCAGTTTCCTTGTTGAGTGCGTGCATTCCATGATGAATTGTATGAATTGCAACAGATGTATTTGTCCCTTCTGCCATCTCCTGGGAGTACATTTAATTGTTTTCCCTAACAATATGTATGTAGTATGTCGCTTGGATTTGTATGTTACAGTTGCAAAAAATAAATTTGCTGACGATGAAGTGAAATTGGATAATTACCTACAGCGCACCTGATGGTCTCTCGGGGCCCACCGGCTTGGGGATCACTGACCTAGTGAGAGTGAATCCAAACGAATGCTCACTTTTAGATATGTTTATTATTGTGGTGCAATGCAATAGTACAGTATTACACCGGATACCACTGAGAGCCGTACTGAATATTTTTATCCCCCCCAAAAAATGTTGGGAACAAAGCGCAAAGAAGAGCCTCACGTGGGTTGATGCCAGTATTCTTATGTGAGGCCCCCGGCTGCACATACGACTGTTAATTTAGCCATTATATACTAGAACATGTGTTGGTGTATATTTTTGGGGGGTCAGCATCTAAAAATAGCTGCCACGGTTTGGACTGTTGGGGCCCACAAAATAGTGCAAGTTAATCCCTGTTATGTAACAAAGTAGAGGTGGGGGAGCTTCCAAATGGGACCTGCGCTTGAGTTGTGTGTGTGTGTGTGTGTGTGCGCGAGTATGCACGTGAATGCACTTGGGCTATGCTGAAAACAAACAGTCCTGCAGTTGCGTGACACGGTGCTGGGAAGCGGGAACAGCGCTCACAAAATACTACACGGACGGCGCATCTGTTAATTGTGTCTCGTGCGCAAAGTGGGCAGGACAAAAACTAGAACATTAGGTCAGGGGTCACAAACCTGTTTTTGAAAGTCAGAGCTCCTGCGTGGGGTTGGGAAAATTTTTGTCGCGGGCCACGTTGGAGCGATTTCCCTCAGAGGGCCGTTATGACTGTGAATCCATGAAAATATTTCGCCTTGTGATATTTACAGATGACATTTATGAACTAGCTTTGAATCAGAAATAAAGCAGAATGGGTTTTTCACCTATTGTTCATGTTTGGTAACGCAAAAATGCTTGCAATATCTCAACTCTATCATTTATGATATGACAATTTGAAATTTCGTTACAGACGATCACAAAAATCCTTGAACTTGATATACATGATTTGCCTTCGCGGGCCACATAAGATCATGCGATGGGCCGGATCTGGCCCCCAGGCCTCGAGTTTGACACCTCTGCCTTAGAGTCTAAGGGAACTCAAACTCGTTTTTCTCACGGGCCACATTGTGGTTCCGGTTTCCCTCGGAGGGCCGTTATGACTGTGAATCAATGCAAATATTTAATCGTATCATCGTATTTACATCAGCAATTTATGCTATACTTTTGGAATCAGGAATCAAGGGGTAATGTCTTTTTCAACTATTCATGTTTGGCAACCCAAAAATGCTTGTAGTATCTCAACTTTATAATTTACGATGCATGACAATTTGAAATTTTTGGACAGATTTTTGCAGGAATAATTGAAAGTGACACTCTAGATTTGGCTCCGTGGGCTAACATGAAATCATGCGGCGGGCCGGATCTGGCCCCCGGGCCTTGAGTTTGACACCTGTGCCTTAGTCACGATGGGAAGTTTTACGTCTCATTAAGTGTGTACTCTGCGTCCAATTGTCTCATTTCCTGCATCATTTGTGCACAAAAACAGACTTTCAAAGCTGAAGCTCAGCAATTCGAGGGATTCTTCGGTAGGATGTTTGCACGCCATCCAGTTGTGACATAATCGAGCCGCAATCACAAAGTAATAACACGTGCACAAGTTGTGTGTTTTCCATAGAACTTGCACTGCACTGTTGTTGACATATTCTGTTTTCTATTTTTAGAGTAACTTGACGGAGGAAGGGAGCGCCGAGGGAGGACTCAGTCGGGAATCGACGGTGAGCAAGAAATTCTGAAAAGGGTTGCAATAATAGTACAGTATTCACAAAAGAACTCCACGGAGTACCCTACTTGCAGTACTTTACTTTTTAGTATGTCGCCACCCAGTGGTTGCTAGCAGGAGTGGCGACGACCAAACTTGCTCATCACATGGAAACATATTCATTCGACCAATTTACACTTTAATATAGAAATCACACGCTGAGAGGTCACCCAGGATGAATCGGAGTATAACGTTACTTTTTTCAAATTGTGACTTTTATTGTGCGCGAGTGCGCCCAATGAGGCGAAATTCCGCTAAAACGCTTGCGCTCGCAATCATGCGGCCAACTTCTGCCGAGTGGGCGGAACCCTCACGTGACGCCCGCCGTGAAACCAAATCGGAATTTGGCGTCAAGACTGGATCCCGCTGTGGACGTGGCCCGCCTTGCCTGGGCCGGCTGCCTGCCTCCCTTCCTGGCTGCCTGTCTGGCTTTGCGGATCTTCCACGTGGACGAGAACGCGCTCCCTTTCCATTCCTGACGCAGTGCAGTGCCCGCGGCGCGTTCACGTGCCAGCAGCAGCAGCAGCAGCAGCAGGAGGCGCTACCACCGGTACGTGAACGCAACACTTGGCGAAAATTAGCTCACCCTGCATGACCTCCCTTTTCTGCTCTGACTTCAAGTGGCGTGACAGGTACGTGAACGCGTCTGCGTCGCATGCGGTTCTTTTTACTGCATGCAATGCGTTCATCGTATGTTATCGCGGCTCGTGTTGACCGATTTCATTTTTCGCGGAACCGGTTTTGAATCCGCTGCCGGGCTCCTAGTCGACGCGCGCTAGCTGGTGGTCACATCATTAGGGACACTTGCGCAAGCTGTTCTGACACTTCGGTTTCATACTTTTCGCAGTAAGTGCGTGGTCGGATGCTGTCAATGCCAACATGTCCATTCTGTCAAAATATATTTGTTTAAGAGAACATCGTCAGCTTGCTAACTGTATGGTGTGATGCCATAGCTGTTAAAATTAGCCCAAAAATGTCCACCCTGTCAGTAAACCCATATACAGTATTTTCATAGTATGCTTGCATGGGGGGGGGGGGGGAGAGAGATAGGGGTGCGCGAGCTTTTCTTTAACTTCTCTAAATGTGGGTCAAGACTTTGTCACGGTAAGAAAACCCAGGCCCCCAAGGTGATAGCAATTTATAACCACTGCACTTATTTGTTTAGGCATTGGTCATGGATGCGCATCTGAGCAGACTGTTCCCTTCAGTTCTGGTTCTTGTTCTGGTCCTGCAGGTTCACCTGTCCCGGACTGCACCTCAACGGTAAACCCCATCACGTTTGCATTGGTGTGAGTGCGCGGGAGCATATGTTGCTCACCTTTGCGACACCGATTTCTTAGTTCTGCAGTATGTATTAGAATTTCAAAAAAGATCATTTGGTTGTTGCACATAAATATTTGCATTTCGGCTGCATGGGAAATGTAATCGGTGCGTTTTCAACTGCGCAATTTATACACAGGGAGGATCCAGAAAAACCCAACCCGGATTCCACCGTGCTGACCAATCCTTTCGGGTCAGGAGAGGAGGAGCGAAGGTAATTGACAACAAGAACAAAAAGAACTTGTGTCATTATGTATGTACGTTACTATTTTAGTAGGCCGATCATCTATCGTCCGGTCACGGTGGACTTTAGCTGCTGCGTCGTGAAAATCATGCATCCTCCTACACTGATAAGATTACACGTGCAATACAGATTACCTTTGCCACATTATCTGAAATTAACAAGTTTCTTTTTGTCCAATGTTTTCATGAAGGCAAACTGGCAGATCATTTAGATTCTTCTTTTTTCCCCTCACAGCGGACCACTTTTGTTAAGGGTTACACAACATTAGGCACACTTGATCGATGTTATGCATGCTTAATGCACAAACATGGATAAAATACCACAACTGGGTGTCTTTTTTTCATACCTTTGCCTGACTTTTCTGAGGTTTGAATCCCGGGTGTACATGGCCATGCTTGTGTGGGGGGTTCTCTGTATAGAAACGTCCTCCCACATTCCCCCACAAAATAAAAATTACTTTAATTGAAGACTAAATGGCAACAGGATGGCACAGCTGTAAAGCATTGGCCTCACAGTTCTGACGACCCGGGTTCAATCCCAGCCCTGCCTGTGAGGAATTTGCGTGTTCTCCCCGTGCCTGCGTGGGTTTTACCCGGTCACTCCGGTTTCTTCCCGCATCCCGAAAACATGCAACATTAATTCGAGACTCTAAATTGCCCCAAGGTGTGATTGTGAGTGCGGCTGTTTGTCTCGATGTTCCCTGCGATTGGCTGGCAACCAGTTCAGGGCGTACCCCGCCTCCTGCCCGTTGACAGCTGGGATAGGCTCCAGCACTCCCCGCGACCCTCGTGAGGATAAGCGGTGAAGAAAATGGACGGATGGATGAAGACTAAGGTGTCCACAGATGTCAGTGGTTAATTGCCAGGCTCGACGTTGACATTAAGGCTCGCCAAGCTGCCTACTGTGGGTGAATTGGCCATTGGCAGCAGTACCTAATTAAGTGTCCAGTGAGTGTACTTTAAACTCATACATTGCCGTATGCGGCATCACACGTATGTCACCCATTGAACTGCTTACGAGTCCAGAGTCGACATGTTCCATAATTTATATTCTAAACACTTGTGTGTTTAAAATGTGTGTGCGTGTGTGTGTGTGTGTCTGTGCACGCACCACAGGTTGCTACAACGTTACATTGAGTTAACAAGAAAAGACGGCATCACGATCAACTCGCGGGATGAAGGTAAAACATCAGCACCGATTCAACTTTGACCGAGTGGACAAAGGGTGCTAATATTAAAAATGTCAAGTTTAACAAAATGAAACCTGGCTTACACTTTCTGTTGTTTGGTCAGAGGTGTTCTACCTGTTTCGTCTCTATGACTTCGACCGCAGTGAACGACTGGACGGCTTGGAAATGATGAAGCTGCTCTCGGACTACAACTCCCAGCATGCACCTGAGGACCAGGCCAACGACATGGTGAGGAGGAGTGAGCGCACGTGTGGACCACGTCCAGGACCAAAACCAGTTGTTATTTCAGTTTTGTTGTTGTGGTGTGTTCAGGTGGTGTCCTTGGTAGATTTTCTTCTTCAGAGTCAGGATGTAAACAAGGATGGTCTCCTGGCCCCCTCGGAGCTGCTCTCTTCTCCAGTGGCTCGCCCGCCAGTAAGCACGATACGCTCTAATTACGTACTACATTATGACGGTAGTATCACTGTAAGCACAGGTGGGTCGAGTAGTGCAAAATTTCACTTTCATTAAAATAATTACTTGAATAAGAGTGCATATGCAGTGAAAAAAATGACTTTAGCACTGCTAGACTGGTAAGTAATTTTCGATCAATGCATCCATCAATTTTCTTAGCTGCTTATCCTCACAAGGGTCACGGGGAGTGCTGGAGCCTATCCCAGCTGTCAACGGGCAGGAGGCGGGGTACACCCGGAACTGGTTGCCAGCCAATCGCAGGGCACAACGAGACAAACAGTCGCACTCACAATCACACCTAGGGGCAATTTAGAGTCTCCAATTAATGTTGCATGTTTTTGGGATGTCTGAGGAAACCAGAGTGCCCAGAGAAAACCCATGCAGGAATAGAGGGGGGGGCGACAGGCAAACTCCACACAGGGAGGGCTGGGATTGAACCCGGGTCCTCAGAACTGTGAGGCTTTCCAGCTGAGTCACCGTACCACCACATTGGACTACTCATTATTTATTTAATTTGTAATTAGTCATTATTTGTAAACATTTGAATGATGACCATTATACACAAATAACAAACAAGAGAGTTATAGCATTGTAGAACTTGCATTTTTGAATCGCAAATGACAGGTCAGAGCAACATTGTGGTTCCTTGCAGAATCCATTTTTTCCCCCCATGTTAGATTGACGTTTTTTTATGGACTCTATTTTATTAATATGATAAAATGACATAAGGCAATCTTATTTAACACCCCCACCCCCTTTTTTTTCTACTGCAAAGGAGAACAACGACATCCCCGTTGAGGATCAGAGGGTGAAAGCGGACGAGAGGATGCCAGACGTCGACGGCAACCATGAGCAAGAAGATGTGGGGGAACGAGCAGAAGAGCCCGCTGAACACGATCAACCTCTTCAAGATGAGCCGCTGAGGGAAGTTCGGAGAGAAGAAGAAGAAGAATCTAAACAGCACGGAGATGAACGCAATGGAAAACAAGTGCCAGAACATTTTGCAGAGGAGCAGAGGCATGAACAGGAAGTCCCCGCGCATCAGGGACAACCCGAAATATGAACACACACACACACTGCAGAAGACGGATTATGGATAAATACTGTATCGGTATGTACGGTATACTCGGTGACACCACTTCAACAGGAGCAGACCAACGTCTTAAATGAAAAATGGATTCCAACTCAAGCCATAGTGATGTTAGATAATCGTTTACAAACTTTCTTTTGTACAATTTCAAACGAAAACATAATAAAGCATGCGCGATGTTGAGTGTGATGCAAGTTTGAACTTTGAAAAACAATATACAGTATACAGGTAGATATCATTTCATTACATTTCTAAATTCTGTCTGTAGCCGTATTGTAAAGTTGATCATGAATCAGTTTACTAATTGCTGTTCATGTGTCCCTTAAAAAGTATTTTTTGAACCATTGATACAAATTACGTTTACTTACCTTACCTTTACCTTTACCTTTACCTTTACCTTTACCTTCACCTTTACCTTTACCTTACCATTACCTTTCTTTCCCAAACCCCCAAAAGAAAAAAAAAATAGTTTTGCACATGAAATATGAAATAGTTATGATGCATTCATTGGGTGCACAGTCTAATCTCACTGAATGTTGGATACAAATACATATGCAAAGGAAATGATAGTACAGCTGTTACAAAATAAGTGAACTGATTACATAAATTCACAAGTATGTTTTTTTAAAAAGTACATCAATTTGCAAAATAATACATCGCAATAATGATATAAATAATACAATAGAACAGCAAACGTAACAATATACAGTGTAAAAGTGTAACAGTATACAAAGAGCTCCTACAAATATTAAAATAAAACAAAAGGGTAGGAAATACATTGAGCAAATTCACTCGTGCTATCTTTTACAAATAGTTTAATTTAAATCATACAAGTAAATAAATTAAACAAAACATTTTATTTTAATATTCAGGCAAAGAATATTTAAGGCGAGTTCAATTCAACCCAACGTTTTGATTCTGTAATTTAAGAGAATTCACTGTATGCGAGGACAGTAACGTCACACGAACGACCCGGAAGTTATTGATTAGTTTCGCTTGGTTAATTATTATTTTCATTATTTTATTCTTGCTGTTGTTAATTATTTCAGTAGCGGCATTTTCGTTGCGTTTTCCAACAAAGCACGCGCCTTATTTTTGGTTGCCTGGCAACCGTTACAACAAACAACATGGCGGACAACGCGCAAAGTGCAGGTTTGTTCCGTACAACGAAAATCGACGCCAAGACGAAGGCAACCCAAATCAATTCATGCGGGGTCAGCAAACTGGTACAAACGAAGACAGAACAAGTCTCTTTTTTTTCTCCCAGAGGTGGAAAAAAAGATTCGAGCAGCTTTCGAAGCCTTTGACTACCAATCGAACAGCACAGTCGATGTCCGGTGAGCTCCTTCTCAAACGCAAAATACATTTATTTAAAAAAAAAAAAAAACAACGCGACTTTTCTGCTCTGGTCCTACTCTCAATATTTGTCTCTTTTGCATAAAATCCCCAACCGCCAGTGAGATTGGCACCATCATTTATTCTCTGGGCCGCTTCCCCAGTCAGGCAGACCTGCACAACTTCATAGCTGAGGTCAGAACCTGCATTTGTCTGCATTTTACTCTTTCATTGAATAAATCATCTTGAACCCACACAGTTCTGACATTTGGGGTCGTGGGTTCGAATCCCAGCTCCGGTGCGGAGCTTGGTATTCTCCGACTCCCTCCCTATATGTGGCACCTCAAAACATTGTTTCCCTGAAAAGAAAATCCGAAGTTGCCATTTAAATCTTCATCCCCCGATAAACGCCTCGTCTCTGCACGGTGCTCTCTGCAGTTGAGTAACTACATTTACCTAACCAGGTGGAAGAGGACCAGACCGGATGCATCCACCTGGACCGCTTCCTTCCCGCAATGACAAGAATTCTGATGGAACACAAGTAAGGGTGTCTCTCATAATATCAGCGGCCATGTTATTGAACCTCAACAGGGGTCGGGATGATTGGATTGATACATATTTCAATGTACGAGAGTACATGCCACATTATTAAGTACACTTACACAACCCATTCAGATCCGATAGAAGAACTTCCAGCCGTGTTCATAGCCACTTATCCTCACGAGGGTCGCAGGAGTGCTGGAGCCTATGCCAGCTGTCAACGGACAGGAGGCGGGTTACACCCTGAACTGGTTGCCAGCCAATCGCAGGCCACATCGAGACAAACAGGTGCACTCACAATCACACCTAGGGACAATTCAGAGTCTCCAATTAATGCACGTTTTTGGGAAGTGGGAGGAAACCGGAGTGCCCGGAGAAAACCCACGCAGGCACGGGGGGAGAACATGCAAACTCCACACAGGCGAGTCTGGGATTGAACCTGGGACCTCAGAACTGTGAGGCCGAAGCTTTCCAGCTGAGCCACCGTGCCGCCCGATACAAGAACTTTATTGACAAATTTGCTCACCAGGTTTCATTCGGTTGTTTTCCTATGAAGCATGCATTCATCGCCGACTCTAAATTGATCATAGGTGTGTATGTGCGTGCAAATGCTCGTTTGTCTCTGTGTGCCCTGCGATTGGCCGGCAACTAGTTCAGGGTGTACCCTGTCTCCTGCTTGACGATTCCTGGGATAGGCTCCAGCACGCCCGCAACCCTTGTGAGCATAAGCGTTTCAGATAATGGATGGATGGATCCAACTTAATTGATCAAGAACTTGTGTTGACTGTCATTACATTGCGAAAGTGTTACCTAATGCTATGATGGAGGTCATGAGAACGAGGAGGTTGCTCTACATACAGCTTATAATTATGTGTTATGTATCATAGCCAAACAATTAAAATAGCTCCAACTATTGTTCTAGCGGTAGTACTTGCATTGTTCCGAAGTCTGTCATCGCATCGACGCTGGTCGGACCGCTAAAAGTGTGCGCGTGCGCTTGTGTCGCAGGTTCCCTCCCATCTCCGAGGACGTGCTGCTGCAAGCCTTCGAGGTGAACGTGCCTGCGTCCTTTTCACGCTATTTGGCTTGCATGAAGTGAAGCTGAGAAACAGTTGCACTAGTCAAACCAGTTAAACACCTCACAGTTCACTAAGGGCATTTGTTCATCACTCGTAACTGTGACGGAAAAATTAACTCTTGCAGAGTTAAAGCATGCGCACACATCTTGGCAACTTGCTCTCTACTTCTCCTCCATGCATACACACGTGGACACACAATGAATGCCACACGTCTTTCACTGTCAGGCCGCGCGCGATGTTTACACCATTCAATCACCCAAAAAAGTCATGGGAGCAAAATGAAAACTATATATACTAAAATAGACAAATTCCATTTCTTATAATTTAATATTAGCACCATTAAATGTGTAGTAAATTATGTAATTACTTTCAATCTTTTGTTACGTGGCACGGTGGATCAGCTGGTAAAGGGTTGGCCTCACAGTTGTGAGGTCCCGGGTTCAATCCCGGACTCGCCTGTGTGGAGTTTTCTCCGGGCATTCCAGTTTCCTCGCACATCCCAAAAACATGCAACATTAATTGGACACTCTAAATTGTCCCAAGGTGTGATGGTGAGTGTGGCTGTTTGTCTCCATGTGCCCTGTGATTGGCTGGCAACGAGTTCAGGGGGTACCGCGCCTCCTGCCCGTTGACAGCTGGGACAGGCTCTGGCACTATCTGCAACCCTGATGAGGATAAGCGGCAAAAAGAAAATGGATGGATGTGCTGTTTCACTCTGCCCAGATGGTGTAGTGGCCTGACTTTGGTGCGGGCAGCTTGGGATCGATTCCCGCTCAGTCCTGGTGTCGACATGTGCCCTGCGACTAACTGGCGACCAGTTCAGGGTGTAGCCCACCTTTCTCCTGACGTTAGCTGGGATTCGGTTTAACCCTCCTGCAACCCTTGTGAGGATCAGCAGTTTGGGGAGTGGATGTTTTGTGTTCCATCCATCCATTTTCATTCCCGCTTATCCTCACGAGGGTCGCAGAGAGTGCCGGAGCCTATCCCAGGCAGGGTACACCCTGAACTGGTTGCCAGCCAATCACAGGGCGCATGGAGACAAACAGCCACACTCGCAATCACACCTAGGGGCAATTTAGAGTGTCCAATTAATGTTGCATATTTTTGGGATGTGGGAGGAAACAGGCATGCCTGAAGAAAACCCACACAGGCACGGGGAGAATATGCAAACTCCACACAAGCGGGTCGGGGATTGAACCCAGGACCTCAGAACTGTGTGGCCAACGCTTTACCAGCTGATCCACTGTGCCGTCGTTTTGTTTTCCATTAAAAATATTAATAATTTTATGATCTTAGTAAGATAATTATTCATGACGATTTTATTGCTATCATTAGCTTTTCAGGTGATTTATTGGGAGAAATCACATGGTTCTATAAGATGACTTGTGGCATCCATTTGGACCAAATATGGTTCCTTGTCCCACTGAGGCTTGAGCACAACTGCCCCCCCCCCGTCCCCCAAATTCACCTAACCTCTGAGCAGAGCACTTACAAAACGGAACAAACAAAAAAACAATTGGAGCTGTCCATAAAAGATCAAACATAAAACGTCATAACGTAAATATTTCCTTCTCATTAAAATATACTTCCATAAAAACAAACTCTTGCTGTATGTCTTTTGCATCTTCACCTTTTTTTGCCCGTTGGTGTTCTGCAAGTGTGCACTTTTCTACCTAAATACTGGACAGTACTTGAATGTTCTATGATTACATATATAATGTTTAGTATATTCCTCATATGAGACCACACCGAATGTAGTGAAGGTGCTCAAACAGTGTTCTTAATCATGTGTTGAGGTTCTTGACAACGAAAAGAAAGGCTTCTTGGACCCAGATGTTCTGTCGCAGTACATGATGGATGAAGGTGAGCCGTTTTTCTTTGCTTCGGCGCAAGCGCCGTTTCGTTCTAACTTTCAGGTTTTATTCCTTCTCTGTGACCAGTTTTTTTGCACGTGTGTCAACGACAGGTGAGGCCTTCACTCAGGAGGAGATGGACGAGATGCTGACGGCCCTCATGGACCACGAAACCAATCTCATTTACAGCAAAGACTTACTCAACCATCTCATCCTGGACCCTGAAGTGTAGACCACCCCACAGTGGGCGTGATTTGTAATAAATGTACATTACTGATTTACAACAGCCGGTTTGTTGAATGTTTCTATTTAAAGTAGCACACCTGTCACAACGTTACTTCTTAAGCATGCAATAATATTACTCTACATCAGAAAAATGGTAAAAATGGGGAATATATTTTGCAAACGATGGTGTTATCAGACACAAGCATTTAAAAATGTGGAATCCAATCAAGAAACTTAGGTCACGTCTGGCACAACTTCGCAACTTGAAGCACGACATAACTTTTATATTTAGAATCAAATATGACATACCTTAGTAACAGAAGGCGACTGAGTGTATTAAAAAAACACCAACTGCTGTGTCAGCATTTATTCTCAACTGAGTTTTCACAGAGGTGGTAAAAGGAACACGAACAATGAAAAGACGAAGAATGAAGATAAAGTGATATGTTAGCAAACACTCCTATCAGGATGAATTCACGCTGATATTCTGCAAAACAAAACGGGAAAAAAATTGAAATAACATGACCGGCGAGCCTGTTTTCCCATCACTGTGTCCACACATTGAAGCACATTTTGCCTCAAAACATCCCCTTTCCACATTAATTTAAAAAAAAAAAAAAAAAGAAGGCTCATTTAACTCCAGCAAATATCCCCACCCCAGCGTTAGACCAAAATGATAAGAACAATTCAGGGTAGCTTATGTTCTCTCGACCACACCCGTTTGCATTGTAACATGATACACGACAAACCAAACATGGATTTCATGAAAGTTTTAGTGGTAAGAAGTAGTGGCAAAATAAGAAACGTGGAGGTTAGAGGGAACGTGGAATGTGCTGGGAGGCAATGCTCTCTGCTTATTTGGTCCTTAAAGATACAGACACGCACACAACAAACGTGGACAGTAGAAATCAAGGGATGTAAAATCAAAAGAAATTCCAGCATCTGAACAGATTTTTTTTTTTTGTCTTATTGCACGGTGAGTGACAACAATTAAAGATATAGCATACTCAAAATCCATACTTTCACATATACTGGGATCATTTCGAGCGTCAATCATTTTCTTTCCATTTGACTGCAATGTGGGAGACGAAAAGGATGCGGTTGTGACCTTTGAACTACAACCGGATCTATCAGCTTGGCCCCTTTTTACTAAATGTACAATTACGCGACACGAGATTTGGTTCATTGAGTCCAACATGGTTTGATTAAATGCTACACAATGCTGGGGGGACAAAAATGTAGTGACTGTAAACCAACAGAGGTGCTAGTGGAAGACATTATTATTAAATCGGCCAAACCTCACAGCAAGACATTCCATCTTTTTAAAAACAATAGTTAAAAACGTTTTTGCATAATTCATCAATTACATTCGATCTAATGCCCATTCCTCCTCAGAATCATAAATCTATATTCCACTCGCTGTTTAATCCCCACAACATTGACCTGAAATGATTGGATGAGCTTCATCAGCTATTTTTGCACCCCGCGAGGTCATAAGCAGAGCTGCAACGGAGGACTGACCGTGTCAACAGCAATGTTTTGGGGATTTGTCTGTATCGAGGCATTAGGTTGCAAGAATCTTTGCATTTAACAACTGAATTTGCTCCGGAGATTTAGTAGCTGGAAAATCACCCTTTGGTCCAAGGTTTTAAATGCCTCACTCTGGTCCAAACTGAACACAAAGAACGGAGGTCAGCCGGCGGACTTACAATGACTCAGCAAATATGGCAGAATGTTGCTGAGAAGAAGTGACGAGGGAGAGGAGATTTCAAATTGAAAAACCATCCATCCATCCATTTTCTTTGCCGCTTATCCACACGAGGGTCGCGGAGAGTGCTGGAGCCTGTCCCAGCTGTGAACGGGCAGGAGGCGGGGTACACTCTGAACTGGTTGCCAGCCAATCGCAGGGCACATCGAGACAAACAACCATGCACACTCACTATCACACCCATGGGCAATTTAGAGTGTCCAATTAATGTTGCATGTTTTTGGGAAGTGGGAGGAAACCGGAGTGCCTGGAAAAAAGCCACAAAGGCACGGGGAGAACATGCAAATGCCACACAGGCGGGGCCGGGATTGAACCAGGGAACTCAGAACTGTCATGCCAACGCTTTACTAACTGATTCACTGTGCTGCCCCATCTTGAAAATAATCCATCAACTTTCTACTGCGCTTATTCTCTTGAATGTTCACGAGTGAGATGGAGCCTCTCCGGGCAGACTTTGGGCGAGAGGGGGGGTACACCCTCCACTGGTCCCAAGCCAATCGCGAGGGACAATTAGACAAACAACCATTCAGACTCACGTTCACATCAACATGCAATTTAGAGTCTTCAATGAACTAAACAAGCATGTTTTCGGGAATGTAGGCGGAAGCCAAAAAAAAAAAAAAAAAAAAATCATAGGTATGCAAACGAAGCCCAAATTCAAACTCCCACCAACTCCAGACTGTGAAGCGCATGGGCTAAATACTTGTGAGGCCTGCTGCCAACTCGAAAACCAAACAACTAAAAAAGAAATCGTTACGAAATGCATATTTTTCTCATTCAAGAGGATAAAGCCCACATTGAGTGAGAGCTTCCTGAAAAGGTCTAGAAAGGAATGACCCAAACCTCTACAATATATTCTGTTACTTATCTGAGTGGTCCACCACATTATGATTTTAACCTGGCAGGCAGCGGAGTCGACGCCTCCGCTTTGCATCACACTAAGACGATCAGAGTCAAACTGTGTGGTGAGTCGCAAAGACCGACAGTTTAGATCTGTAGAACCAGGCCAGCAGCTGATACGTTATCTCCTCCGCCAGCCGTCTGGTACACCTCGGTGCACACGAGCACAGGTGCCACGCAGATCTCGTAGTCGTCCTCCTCCCAGCAGCTGACGGGCCGGCTTTCCTGCAGGGGGATGCGCTGGCTGCCCTCGCGCCGGCTGATGGAGAACGAGTCGTCCATGATCAGCCTGGCCTTGCTGGGGTCGATGTCGTCGGAGCCGCACACGTGGCGGTTGGCCGTGAGCGAGGCCTTGGCGGTGGCCGACATGGTGTTCTTCCACTGGGAACCCCGGGTCACGATCATGGCCTGAAAGGCTAATGTGTGCACGTGGAGGCGGGTCAGAGGCTTGCCCCACGCTTGGGCGTCGTCGCCCTGAGCGATGGCGTCTTTGTAGCGCTGGTTGACCATGCGGTAGACCTCCCTCATTTGGTCCAGGACAGTAGCCACGCGAGGGTTCGGGTCGGAAAGTACTGTGATGGCGGAGCCTTTGAGGAGACTCAGCAGGTTGGGAAGTTCCTGTTCATTCATTCCTAAGGAGTCCGCCTGGGTGAGCAGAAACAAAATGATAATCAGCAGAATTCCAACAATACTGTGCAAGGAAGTGATGGGTCCAGAAACTCCGGTTCCATTGGAGGAATAAATAAATAGGGTAGAAAGTAAATGTACTGAAACACAAAATCGCAGCACGTTGAGAATGCAAACAAGATTATACGTTATAATATAATATAAAAATACGTTATATAAATGTAAAAAATACAAATGACCTAAATGAACGTAGATAAACCAGACCGCACTCCACTTTTCAGCCTGCAATTATTTTTAAGTCCACCAGATGTCACCATGCAGTGGCACACAACACCAAAAAAACACTGTGCTGACAAGATTGACAGCTTCCTTTTGACCAATCAGTGAGAGTCATTTTCTGAACTCCGCCCATGTTGCCTACAGCTGCGATCCTTTACCCACAAACAAAGAGAGAGCGTGGTTACTTTAAACCTCTGAATTGACCCCTCCGTACAGGGCACTTAACCACGCCTCCTGAAGTGACGTCACGCCACGTGCGCTGATGTAAGCCAAACAGTAAAAATGGCAAATACAATACAATACATTGTGAACTGAGACAGACTCCATGCTTCTGATTTCACTCAAATCAACGATATATTATAGATTCTAAATAAAATACATTCTTAACTGAGAGAGACGCCATGCTTCTGATTTCATTCAATCATTCACACGTAGCAATGTTATGCTAGCGGAGAACGTCTCATTCATTTATACGAGACGTGTATTAAAAATCAAATTTAGGGCATATCTTCGTGCAAACACAGTCTGGTTAACTTTCGGCTGCGAGCCAGCAAGAAAACAATATGTTTGTGCAGTCCGATCATCGCTAAATATCGCTCAACAAAGAATAAGTGTGTCAATCGTTCACACGCAGCGGTGTTATGCTAGCGGAGAACGTCTCATTAATTTATACGAGACGTGTATTAAAAATCAAATTTAGGGCATTTCTTCGTGCAAACACAGTCTGGTTAACTTTCGGCTGCGAGCCAGCAAGAAATCAATATGTTTGTGCAGTCTGATCATCGCTAAATATCGCTCAACAAAGAATAAGTGTGTCAATCGTTCACACGCAGCAGTGTTATGCTAGCGAAGAACTTCGAATTCATTTATACGAGACATGTATTGAAAATCAAATATAGGGCATACCTTCGTGCAAACATATGTGTTCCGGTTGATATTAGATGGATTTAGTTGATGATGCGGTCTTCCACAAAGTTTGATCCGTCGAAGGCATTTTTCGTACTGGGTCTTCGGTTTTGGAAAGGGTACGAATCGAACTCCACCAACTAGCCTTTCAAGATACCTAGCGTCACTATTACAAAGTCCGTGACTACACCTCTTAACCATATTTTTTGTTAAATAACCCAAATACGCGATAAAACGCTAACTAAACCTGTACTGGACCATGCAATGTTGTCTGAGAAAATGGCGGGAGCAAAAACGGGCTTTGGTTTATGCAGATCTCTGGCCTCTGATTGGTCAGTGACGCGGATTGCGCAATATCCACGGAGGGGTCAATTGCGAGTGTATAGTCCTGCTTGTATCCGATTTGGAAAGATGGTGCTTCGATGTGGCTGGGGAACGTGTAATGGAGATGAGCACTATCCAGAGAGATTACTGGGAGGATATCTGGTGCACTTTCCCACCCCAAAGCGTAATTTAGATAAATGCAAACAGTGGATTAAGGCTTGTGTGCGCCCTCACGACCAGCACGATAAATCAGCACAAAGTTGTTTGTTCCAAGGTAAGTTATTCAATTAGTCGGTGGACGGCGGAAGCTCTACCTGAGCCCGGGCGAAACTCAAAGCTTCCAGCTGCACCTCAGCTCTGCTCTTAAGCGTTCTTATCCATGACATCGCGTGAATGCAAATATTTTGGGCCTACATTTACGTGTACACTACGTACATTCAGACCGATAGAGGACACGCATAATGCCATAATTTATGTAAATTAATTATCCACTATGAACGTAGATATCCTTTAACTGTCGTTCCTGTTTGGGAAACCTTAACATTATGAATATATCCCTGTTGAAAGTAATTCAGGGCGTTCTGTATGCTCTGTCGATATTTTTGAAACCACGGACAGAAAGGAAACAGAAATACTATCGTGAATTCACTCTAATGAATCGCTCATAACATGGTTTGGGCGCACCGCGTCCCCCATTTTGATCGGTAGCTCGGGGTGCATAACACCAGGATCTAAGTAGGCGTGGCTTAGGCGCCCTGCGCGGCTCTATCCATTGGGCAAGTGTTTACCCATTACTAGTGCAAAGGTTTTGGCCAACCATTTGATTGTTAGAGAGTCTACGTTGTTGATGTGCCAGCTATCATTACGTTTTAACTCATGGATGTTTGGGGTTTTTTTTTCCCATCCTCGTATGAGATGTCCTGTTTTTCTGGTGGTTGTTTGACACACCTCATGTGAGGCAAAAGGGAAAGTAAAAATCAATGCTTTGCTTTCCTCCCTACGAGTGCAGCTATCAATTACTCATACAGTCAAATTTTGCGGTTCCAAGTTTCCCGTATTTCCTCATTCGCTTATCTTTCTGCACGAATGCCGAAAGGTGAGGTTTCTGACATTCACCATGTTCAGGGCTTTTTGCCTCGCTTATTTGTTTACACATCTGTGAATTTATGCCAGTGTGTTATCAGGCAGTTATGCATGTTCCTATAATGATGACCCTCATGCTACGGTGCTTAGTTTGTTTTTGGTATTCAATTACTGAATACAGCGATTCATTAACTTGCACGGTCTTGATGCCTTGCTGGCTTTCCCCTGCGTTCCGGACCACAATAGATAAACCAATGCAAATAGAATACCAGCCTGTGTTCTTCAACCTGAGCATGCCCATCTGTATCTTGACAATCTACACAACTGAATCCATGGAGACATAGTATTGTATCTTTTTATGATGGTTTCTGTTTTAGATTGTATGTTGTAGATACAATGTAATAACCTTGTAAATGCAACATCACGGAAATGGGAGTAGACATGCATTAACAGGAAAGTCTAAACAAAAGTGAAAAGAATGTGTTATTTTTTCGTTTGTTCAGGGATAATGTGAACAAACTGTCATTTTGATTGCGAGGAACAGACTGCAGTGTACTCTACTAGCAAAGGACAAAGGAAGATATCGTCTTTTTTTTCCATCTTTCCTATCACCTTAGTGTGAGCGGCACAATCCACTGCAGAAAAAAAAATGTCCCAGCATATTTCTTCAATAAACCAGTGTCTTATATAAGAGTCACATTACCATCTGTTAATTGAAAAAAAGAATAAAAAAATATATTTTCATTCAAACTACATTATTTGTGCGCACTCTACTGACGGACATTATTAATTAACTAAATGTAACGTTTAGTTGGCATACTTGAGGGATGACATAATGCAGCAGGTCTTCCATGATGCTCTCTTCCACAAAACTGGCCATCTCAAAATGGACGCCAAGCGTGGGCGAGGAGGTGGCTAGCACTTCTGCCAGGCGGGAGAGCAGAGCGGCACGCTCACCTGAGGTCAAGGACAATCGGAGGCCACCATACAATTAGTGGCGACATGCCAAAACCAACCAAACACCTTCATTCATTTCATCTTACCAGACAGGAAAGGAAAGTTGTCCATCATTTGTAAGCCGCCCACGACCAGAAGGTCCGGGTCAAAGTCTCTGAGCTTTTTGGCAAACTCTTCCATGGATGCCAGGTAAGGGTTATGGTCGTCACTGTGAACAATGTACCTGCACACAGATGATAGGGCAACTGATCATAATGTAAATTGGTCCCTATAGAGCTCGTGCATGTGACGTCACCGTTTTGACGGCGCCATATTGCGGGTCAAAAAGAGGTGCTCGATAGTGTGGGGGACATTGAACCGGAGCAGAATATTCACAATACCCGAGACTTGTTGTACTGTTGGGTGTTACAACAGACGAGACAGAGGTCATTCTATGGAATACCATCTGAAAATGCGAGAAAAGATCCATGGACTTCGGCAATTAAACATGATAGATGGTGCCCAACCAAAATATACATGACTGTGTAGCGATCACTTCATTTCAGGTAGGAATTATACTTCTCAATTTCAAATTACCAAGAAGTATTTATAATGCCAAGTTGGCTCATTTGAGAACAATGCGTTTTTTAAAAAAAAAGAAAAAAAATAAAATAAATGACTGTCAGAGTGATGTTTATGTAGGTTAAGCTGTGACTGCAACACTCTTCCATGTACAGGGGCTAAACCCTATCCCAGTGGTTTATTTTCTTTTTTTTTTTTTTAAAAAAAAACGATTGGACTCATTTGAGAACAATGCATATTAAAAAAAAAACGTCTGTCACAGAGAGGTTTACCGAAGTTTAACATGTGGCCACAACACACTTCCGTTAACAAGGAGCCGACTCGCTGTCTTTTTTTTCCAATCATAGTTAATGAATGCCAGTTTGTGTAGAACCAGGGGTCATTTATTTAAATATCGATATTTGTAGTGAAAAAATCTCGAGTGGCGGCATCACTATGTGGGATTTATTCCTGATTAAGAACAGATCCAGCAACGAAGTATTTGTATGCGTCCAGATTTTTCTAGGCTTTCAAACTCTTACGTGTAAATCTCGACGACTTACTCACCAGATCCATGTGTAGATCCAGTTGTCCAAGACAAGCGCAAGCAGGTTAACAGTCCAATTTCTTACTGGCGAAAACATCGACTTCGGTATTAAATATGAGTCCTCTATGCCAAGTGTCTCTAATGTTTCCACGTACCTTCATGTATTATCACCTTCTAAATGTTTAACTGTATTGGACAAAACTCTGGGCGTCGCGCTATAAGACATATTTTCATGTCATCTCCAACCGACTTAGCATTGCAGAATGCTTTGTTAGACCGGCAATATGGCCAGTCACGTGATTTTGGTGACGTAGGTACTCTATTATCACCTAAGATGTACCTGTTGGCTCGACGGGAGGAATAGCGCCCCCACTTTGCGCCAGATGGATACTCCAGGATGAGATGTACGTCGGGCTCTTCTACGATGTTGCCCGCAACTGGAGAAATACCAATGATGATGAACAAAAGCAGTTAAAAGACAATTAGGTCAACAGAACACTAGAAGCGCACGAGAAGTGCGGCAGTTTTTGTGTGCTATACCAGTGATGTGCTGTGAAAGGACATCAGTAAAATCCGGGCTAAAGCTACCCCCGAGCAGGACGTCGCATCCCTCGGTGGCCAAGCGGCCGGCCATGACGGGGGCATTGCCTCCCACCGACCATCTGTTTCCAGGTAGGTCACGGGAGGCCTCAACCAGCTCGTTGAAGAGAGTCTCATTCAGCACGAAGCGCCTGCAAGGGCAGCCAATGACAACACCAGCAAACCGAAATGACAAAGCTATTTTGAGTCGCCACTGTAATCAGCGTGCCCTGTGGAGGAATGCAAAACCAAACTACTGGTTTATTGTCAAAGTGGAAAACCGTTTTACTTCTCATGTTGACTACATTAAAGAACAAAAGCATTAAAAACAATGAAAGTAGTTGGATAAACCTGACATGAACCTTTAAACAATGTGATTTAAAAAAAAAAACTTTGCTTGTCAATATAGTAAAAGCATCAGTCTGAATTGGAATATGAAAATTCACAAGCTCCTTCTGTATTTAATTATTACATTGTCTGTTGCTACATCGGCCATGATGAGCACTCACAATGCGCTACGCTGCAATTACACATCATCCTCGTTCACACACAGATGTCTCCATACGATACTGTCACTGTGCTGCATTTAAAAGGAATGTGAAATGACCAATACCAGGTCTAATTTGCCTCGGTGCAGATTTATACTGCCCGCCACGCTGGCTGGCTTCACATAAGCCAGGAAAACAGAACTCTCATTCAGAATATGATGGAACACAGACCATGTGAGGGAAGCACAGTAAGTCAGGATGTGCCCAGAGGTCTGTGCAGCATAAGCGACAAAACTTGTTCTTGAGCTGCTCTCAAGCTTTGCAAATTCATTATGCGCGCGCGCACACACACACACACACACACACACACACACACACACACACACACACACACACTTGTACACAATCCCAGAGAAAGCTCTACACAGCAACTATAAATGACATGACCCCAGATAGATACACAGCCGTTGAGTGTTTAACAACAAAAAAAAGACCAACACAGCAAGTACCAGCCATGATGTAAAGCATAACTACAAAGATGAACCACTAAGGTTGTACACTCCTGACGCTCTACAATTTAGTTTCACCACAATCCTATGCAAAATAACCTTCCAAGTCCCCCAAAAATTTGAATGTTTACGTCTTCAGACATTAACCTCACTGTAAATTGGGAGTGTTCAGTTTACCTGGCATCAACGGATTAACCCTATACTGTATGTTTGTTTTTTCTTCTAGGGAACATTTTATTCCAAGAGAAGGAGCAGTCTCCAAAAGAAGTGAGAAGAATGTGAGAAAAGACAAGAGTATATATACACAAAAAGTTAAATGAAATAAGCTGACTCACAGTCAAAGCAGTAACACATCAGCTAGTTTAATTTTTCAAAAACCAAATAGTGTAATGACCATGCACGACTATAATCGACTTTAAAGAAAAACGTTACTGACCATGTCAATCAAAAACTGAGTATTATTGCTTTAGAGACGGATTTATTTTTCTCCCACTACGCTAAGCTACGCTTACACTTTGTTCCCGACAGACATGGTAGCCCCGTTTCAGGCCACCATAGACAGAACCAGATGAGTGAGGCAATCCTAGAGTAAAATGGGGTGCAGGGAACTAAACCTGACAGTATGTACAGTAATAGGGGATATGAAAGACTTGGGAGGCATTCCAAGTGGGACCGGAAGCATATCTATTTCTCAGCATCTCTCACTTGCAGTCCACAATGCTTCTAAAGCTAAGCCATCAGTTTAATTTCCCCAAATTCCCATTGTGCCATATGAGAAAGAGAGAGAGAGAGAGAGAGAGAGAGAGAGAGAGAGAGAGAGAGAGAGAGAGAGAGAGGAGAGTTTTTAATTTAAACCTTAGACAGTGCTTACTCTGCCGCCGCGCCTGGTGCAAAGAAGTAGGCGAAGCTCTGAGAGAGCTGCTCAGCGTTTTCTATGTAGTCGTGATGTAGGGGCTGCTCGGCGGGCACGAGGCTGATCTTATCGAGCAGCGTCACAGCGTCCACGAGCAGGTCCACGCATCCTCCGAAACCTGGAAAAGGAGAACCAAAGGGATGAATGGACAAAGTCTGTTAAACACATAGGCGATGTGTATTATTAGGTACAGAAAAAAGACAAACAAGAGTAAGCAATTCTAATCGACTTTTGTAGCGATACATCCCAAACACATATGCTGTACATTTGATGCCACGTGGAGGCTTCAATTGACCATCAGAAGCCCTAATTAAACATATGATGTAAGTAGGCTGACGTGGGATGTGATCCTAACCCACACTAGTGACCAAACACACAGGTATCAATGTGGCTGGATGTGGGCAAAGGTTGGCGATACAGGATAAGAACGTGACAACACGACACCCACACACAACATTTCTTAGAGTTTCACAGTGTGATGGAAAGATTTCTATTTCACAAAAGAGATGTGTGATATAACGATATATATTGTAGACACAATACAAAACAATCATTAAATATGATCCTCTGTCGCTGATCGGGGTTGGCCATCGAGAAACGATTGGTAGCAGGAGTAAGGTTGCAAAAAGTTTCATTTCCCAATTTCAATTCCTAGTCCTTCTCCCCCAAAGAAGAAGTAGTGAAAACAAATGACAAAGCAGTGAAAAGCAAACAAGGAAAAAAGCGCACAAAGACGTACTGTGCCCAACGGCGGTGGCATTGTACAAAAGTGTGTCCTTGTTAATGACCAGTCACCTCAGTGCAACACTTGCAATAAGATTATTTTGTGCAAAGGAGATGACCTAATGTGCTGCGTCGGACGCGCTGTGAACCTCAACCCATACTCCCGGACCTTCAGTGAGTTCAACTCTCAATCATTTGGGTGCGTGAAACAATAGAATATGTCTATGCCAACAATGAGACAGCCAACAAGGTAAATGGTTGGTCGGACTTTGCATTGATGGATTTATTTTAAGTCAACATTTTAAACAACATGGAATTCATTGATGCACGCTCATATATGTATGGCACACTTTTACGTCGGATGTCCTTCCTGACGCAACCCTCTGCATTTATCAGTCATTTCGTCAACAGGAAGCAGAACTGGAGGTAGGAGAAAGATGTTGAGGTTCTCGCTTGGTGTGAACAGGTTGGATAGGATTAGAAATGAGCTCATTAGAGGGTCAGCCAAAGTTGGATGTTTTGGAGACAACGTTAGAGAGAGCAGACTTCAATGGTTTGGACATGTTCAGAGGCGAGAGAGTGAGTATATTGGTGGAAGGGTGCTGAGGATGGAGCTGCCAGGCAAAAGAACGAGAGGAAGACCAAAGAGAAGGTTTATGGATGTGGTGAGGGAAGACATGAGGGCAGTTGG
Source organism: Syngnathoides biaculeatus (assembly GCF_019802595.1). Taxonomy (NCBI): domain Eukaryota; kingdom Metazoa; phylum Chordata; class Actinopteri; order Syngnathiformes; family Syngnathidae; genus Syngnathoides; species Syngnathoides biaculeatus. Next base: position 12,454,647 of record NC_084642.1, read on the forward strand.
GGTTAGAGAGGAAGATGCACAAGATGGGCTGAGATTGAAAAAAGATGACAAGCTGTGGCGACCCCTAACAGGACAAGCCAAAAGGAAAAGAAGAAGAACAAAACAACATTAGGGCTAATGACACACACACACACCACACACACACACACACACAACACACACACACACACACCACACACACACACACACACACACACACACAAAAGGCTGAACATTAAAGTAAATGAAATGGAAAAAAAACAGTTGCAAATCATTTCAACAATGCCATATTTAACTCAAAGCTAAAATATGAATTGATAAAAACGAAGTCAATTAGGGTTTGTTCCACACACGTTGCCTTTCAGTTCATAGGTTTGATATTGATAAATGTTATTAAACAAAAAAACAAATCAAATATACATTTAGGTCTATGCTGCGGGCTGCTAAGAAAATTGATTTTCATCATTTGGACATCCTTTTTTTGACACCATGCCAACTAAAAGAATTGGAATCGAGAATCGCTTGAAACTAGAATTCAAATAAGGAGTCTGAATTGGGACCACAATTCCGCCAATTCAAATGTTGCTCAATTTTATTGTTGATCTAGTTAGTTTTAATTAGTGTACCTTGCTGTTACTGAGGATATCTTGTAATGTTATTTCCTAGATTTAATAATGTTTTATGTGGATAAATGGTAGGTACGTCTCATAGCACTGTGATGAAATCATTTCAATTCGACAGAATTCCTTGAAAAGTGCTTGAACTATCAGTACCAGATGTTGATTGGGCTTTGTCCACTGAATATTTTATTTCTATAAATCTTTTATTCATTTGAATATGTAGGCTGTATAAATAATATATTTTAGAAATACACGGAGAAAGGATGAAAGAAATTTGCAATTCATTTCATGTAATGTAGGGAACAATAAAGATATCGTATTGGGATATAAAATCAATGATATGTGGATATTATTATTTTCACATCACACATTTCTATTTCGGGGTTGACCTACATTTTGTTCTGGCCATGTCACACATGAGCAATCTTTTGGGGGGGATGAAAAGCCGTTCGGGGGAAATTCCTGCACCGATTAGGCACATTTTTGGCACTTTGTAAACAGTCTATGCCAGGGTAACCCTAACAAAGTCTGCCTACACCAAACGGAGTCGGAGCGACAGAGAAGAATGCTCGTTCTTTGACAGCCTATCATTTAATTCCACCACTTGGCAGGCTACATTTCTGCGAGTTCCATTAAATTGAACCCATGAAATGAAAACCTTGCTTTAGCCACATTTTTTGTGAGCGTAAAATTTGTGCCAAGTTCCCATAGTAGCGTTCACAGCCAACACAATTAAAAACAAAACCAACACTTGGAAGTCGGAATTGCAGAACACAATCGGCAACTAAATTTCATTGCAGGCGCAGTTTGTTGACGAAACAAGGTTAATGTGAGCAAAGTTAAGGGTAATGACAGGAGCTAAGCGTGCTAGCCCTCACCAATGGCCACTTTCGGCCGAGCGACGTGATTCATTCCAACTTTGCTCTCGGCGCGCAGGAGCGACGACAACACCGTGTCCAGCCGGGTGTCCAGTACCTCACTGTCCGGTGACCGAAACCAAACGGCCATGATGACGACCAGTAAGGACACCACAGACCCATATTTCATCCACGAAGCCCCGCGGCTCCCCTCCATGCTTCCCAGCCTAGCTTGACGCTGTTGACAGCGGGCAGGCTCGAGACCCCCTCTCTCTCTCTCTCTCTCTCTCTCTCTCTCTCTCTCTCTCTCTCTCTCTCTCTCGCTCTCTCTCTCTCTCTCTATCTCTCTCTCTCTCTCTCTCTCCTCTCTCTCTCTCTCTCCTCTCTCTCTCTCTCTCTCTCTCTCCTCTCTCTCTCTCTTGAAGACGTTCCAACTGAGCGCCTAATTGGGCGTTTGATTTACAGCACAGGATGTTCCTACCAGCACTATAATGACCACATTGGTTATATTTACACACCACATGTACTTATTTTTTTTTTTACAATTAAATCAAATCAAATTTAAGCTTCTTTTTGTCCAATATTGCTTTTCCTTTAAAAATCCACTCTCGAACATAGACCTAGTGAGCAAACCGGCGGTGACCAAAAAAAGCACACACTTCTCCTTTTCCGAAGGGGCGTGTCTTTTCTGACAACAAGGCGGAAGTAAGGTTAAAAACCCCGAGGCATGTGTGGCGAAAGATCTTCATCTTCACTGTTTAAAAAAAAAAAAAAAGATAAAAAGAGATATATTACGGTTTTAATGTCATCCCCATTTATATACTAACAAAGTTGACGTACAAAGTTCCTCTCACGAGCATACTGATTCGAAAGTCACGAAACAAGGTTATTTTGAGATTTTGTGGAATTATTTTACATGCATATTCAATCATGAGACACAGAAAGTGATAAGCAAATTATTGTAATAATAATACAATAAGATATGATAGTATAATGATAATAATTAATTAATTAAGATAATTAAGAATGCCGCTTTAATTTGAAATGTCAGTGTTGTGGAAAACGCTTTTAGTGTTTAACACTGGAAGTCTTCTAATTGTAGTCTATATTCAATACCTATATGTTATGTATCTGCCTTAATAAAGTTATGGGGGAAATGTGACCGTTGATTAAATATGTCGTGCATTTAAGGCATTTTGCAGACTAGACAAAGGATCATGGTTAATAATGAGTAATAGGGGTTATCTGTAATAGGTGAGGTGATCATCCTAACAAATCAATACACAGCCAAATCCAGTTCCTGCAGTTAATGTTGCATATTGCAATCAATATTTTCCATTTAGTTTTAAGGGAAAGGGGGCTGTTATAAAGAGGGTCAAAATTGTGACTACCGGCCAAGTAGAATTGCGTGTAACTGCAAACTGCAGATCCAAATCCACTTCCAAAACATTCATTTGCAACAGTTACATAAAAATAACAAGCAACACAAACTCACAATGCGTACAAAACTCAAATTTTAATTCAGAGTTTAACAGTTTCAGACTAAGATTTTGTTCACTGCAGGCAGGTGATGAAAATGGAACTTTTAAATGTAATCCTTAATAAAACAAATCCAGATTCTCATTTGACGAGATGAATGCACCAATTACGTGTACACCCTATTAACAGTTTAGCATGGCACTCAACAACTACATGGCAATATAAAAGCTGTAATGATAAAACATTTGAGACAAAGTCTAAATAATAAACAATGACAAAGTGAAATGAACGATGTTTGACTTTCAAAGCCGTGCAAACATTACAAGATTCCAAAGAGAACACATTGTGTTCAGGCACATACAGTGGTCGGAGACATCCCAAAGCTTAAACTTAAAAAATACATATCGTAACTCTTGAATCTTTTGTTGCTACTGTTAAGAAGGAAACTTGATCCGTGGCGTTGAATTCTGATGAATTAAAAAAAAAAAAAAATAGAATAACACAGTGGGCGTTTTTTTAGGGCAGCCAAGTGGAGTGTATCGCCCTCTAGTGAGTAGATGTCAAATGTGGACACTGGAAAAAAAAAAACCTGCACAGGGACAATAATTACAAAATTAGTTGACTTCAAATACAGATTACTAAATATGTTACTATAGTTACAACATGCTATTCCGTGTCATCTTACCTTTGGTTCTACTTGGGAACACCCGCCACAATCTCAGACTCAATGCCACAGTGATTTGATCCACGCAAGATTTTAAAGAATCCTAAAAAAAAAAAAATAGACAAAAATATTGCTAAGTTAATAGCGATATCAAATATACAATTGATATGATGCAATGCAGTTCTGCACCACTGGAAAATCACGGAAACGTGCATTATCTTTGTAAAAGCTCAATATTTGATACAATACATTCAGGTATTGGTGGCACGGTGGATCAACTGGTAAAAGCTTTGGCCTCACAGTTCTCAGGTCCCGGGTTCAATCCCGGTCCCGCCTGTGTGGAGTTTGCATATTCTCCCCGTGCCTGCGTGGGTTTCTTCCGGGCACTCCGGTTTCCTCCCACATCCCAAAAACATTAATTGGACACTCTAAATTGCCCCTAGGTGTGATTGTGAGTGCGGCTGTTTGTCTCTATGTGCCCTGCGATTGGCTGGCAACCAGTTCAGGGTGTACCCCGCCTCTTGCCGGTTAACAGCCGGGGTAGGCTCCAGCACTCCCCGCGAAACTCGTGGGGATAAGCGGCAAAGAAAATGGTTGTGTGCATTGTATTTTGTGCTATTTTTATAAAAACAAAACCAAAAAAAAATTCTTAATTCATTGCTGAGGTATCTGATTGGGATTTGATATCACCAGATACTAAAAATTAGTTGACTCAGAGTGTGGTGCAAAACAAATGGGGTTGGCACATCCCTAGCTTGTGGGCATGAGTTTGTGGAGTGAAGTAAAGCACTCTCTCACCATTATCACCCCAGTCAGTGTTCCAGGAGTTGGCGCAGAGCCAGTAGGGGACGCCGTCCTCCTCTCCCCAGCCAAGGATCTTAATGGCGTGCCCGCCCAGCATGGATCCAGACACATGCTGATACACACCTACCATCAAGAATAACAAGCAAAATCATTACTGGGGGATGATGGGAGGTGAAATGGAAAAATAAAGTATTTGGAGTCTTTGTCAAATACAGTGTAGTCAGCGGAAGTGTGCACGTACCAGACTTGTACAGAACAAAGTCTGCATAAACAGTAAAGGCTCCCTCTACTGGACCGTTCTTGTATATCTCCAACTGAATCTGCTCCTCCTCGGACAGAACACTGTAAGACGTTTTACCTGAAAGGTAAAAAAAATATTTATCAATAGCTAAATCTCCTCACAACTGTACAAAGATTGCGCAAAGATTACCACCCCAGAGTGGTGTCGAAGGCTCAGGACAGTATGGATAAACACTCACATCGTGTAGCTCAAGAGATGAAGTTTTTCCTCTCACCGTAATGCTTGTCCTGCATGTAGCTGGGCGAGTAGCCAGGTTCACACTTGGACACGCACTTGGGTGTGTCTCCGCCCTCCCCGGTGCAGGGAGGTCGGCTTCCGTTCACGTGGTGCTCGCAGGGCGCGATGGTGTAAGGCCGGCAACCTGCGGGCAGGAAGACGACGCTTAGCTGGGCCACGTCCCCGTTCCCCTCGTGGCTTGTTTTGAGCGCGTCACTCACCAATGTGGGAGTTATAGAGGCCGCCAGAGACCAGCCCCTCTTTAGTCCAGAAGTCCCAGGCTGCTGACGGGTAGCCACCGTTACATCTAAAACAAGGCGTCACTTTGAATACGTCTAGAAAGCCTCTCAAGTCATTATGAAGCATACATATTTTGGTTGGAGACAAAACATCCAGCCTGAATTTTTTTTTCCATTTATAATTTTTGTTAATATAGGCAAACATCACTTTTAGGGAAGCTTCAATTCCAGATTTTCGCGATTTGTGGTTGGACAAAATTCTGACAAAAAGACTTATTCATGCTTCACCATTTTCTTTCTTTTGTTTTTTTTTTCTTTTGGAACACAACATCAAGGGAAAGTAGCAATTACTATTTTTGCAGGCTCTAAAAGTATCATACACTTTGCATGTCTGGTGCCTTTTGTTGTAAATCAAATTATCTTTGGGACATTTAGATGTATTCTTAGGGATATTGTTGTAAAGATAGTGTTTTGGGGCTCACAGTCGTGTATATACAGTGGTGCCTCGGTTCTCGAACAAAATCCGTTCCAGAAGGCCGGTTGAAAACCGAAACGTTCGAAAACCAAAGGGCGTTTTCCCTTTACAATGAATGGAAAATGAAATAATGCGTTCGAAGCCTAAATTTTTTTTTTTTTTTTTTTTTTTAGCTTTTCCTGACAATAAACTGCATCGTAGAAATACATGTATAGTTTAAAAAATGACGGTAAAAGTCACTTCCTCGGCACATATATTCCATTGGTCTCATTCTTACCTCTTCCGCTCGAGTGCCCCCATGCGGCCGTTAGAATAAATGCACAAATTAGCCGCATCTCTGCATAAGCCGCAGGGTTGAAAGCATATGAAAAATTACGGTAATTGTTAAAATGAGACAAATAGCACAAGCACGGTCTAGTGTTCCTAGAGGAGGCCAATCCTGCCGAGGGGGGCGCTGCTGAGACAAATAAAAATCAAACCATCTTACCCCATGCCACAACCATCACAGCAGGTCAGCAAGTCCTCCGCGGAGACCTCGACACTGACCTTGGCATTGCTGTGGATGCACACGCGGTCGGATATGGCCTCGGCAGCACCAAATGCCTGGAAACAGAAAGGACTGTCAATGTTTGCGAATACATCTCATTTGCTCTCTTTGTTGACGTTCAATAAACATTTGAAATCCAAATGAGCTGTTTTGGTTCTGAATCCTCACCCAACAGGACCCACAGGAGCCCTGGTCTCTGATCTCCTTCAGTGTTGGACAGTCGGGCCACTGCTCCCTGGAGTCAAAGCTCTTAGGCAGCATCACATCGGCGACATACTGAACCCTGCGTAGGAAGGTATATTCAAGGAAACCTCAAATGTCAGCACATTTGACCACATAGCAGATTGAGTAGCTCATCTAAACGTGACACTCACATGACAGGAAGTTGGGGCCCCTTGAGAAATGTTCCGCACAGTTTCTGAACATAACTGTAGTCAACGTTATGAAAGTTGTGGCCTGCCTGCGGCAGAGGAGCGCATGTGGGCAAACGTTAGCGGAAGAAGCGGGGAATCGAGCACGGAAGGAAAAAGAAAAAGCCTCACCCTCCAGGTAGTGTTTATCTTGTTAATGAAGTCAATCATCTCAGTGGACAGCGGGTTGACGTGAGGTTTGGCCATGCTTAGTGATAGCATGGGAGCAAATAAGAGGAGGGCTGCGTGCCACATTTTGCCTGAAAAGACCACCAAAAAGAAGCCATCCAATTTGATTAATATTCAAGTGGAAAAACACAGGCAGTATTAAATTACATTTCTCTGGAAGAAGATTCTAAGTGGAATCTATGCACACTATTATCCACAGTCATGTGCGACAAAGTCCTCATCACTGGACAACACTGCGTCACCACTTGAACAACATCCCACTGCATTGAAACAATTCTTTTCAGCACAATTTGTGATACACAATCCGTCAACGTTATTTTAACTGAACACTTCACCTGATCAAAAATTCTCCGAGCGGTGGAGTTTGAAGTGCACTTCACCTTGTTGCATGCGGGACGAGGAGACATTCGAGATTCAGGTGATGCGAAACGGGTTACGTGTTCTGGATTCAAGGCCCACTTAAAGGCCGTTAAAATCAAGAGAAGTAAAGTCAGACGTACGTGACAATTCCGTGATATGTAAACGTCCTCAGAAAGTCGAGCGAGTAGGGAACAAACATTTTTACAGTGATTTAAAAATGAGGAACTGTGGCAGTGGCCTTTTTATTTCTGATAAGTAGAAGTGAAAGCAGTCAAAATGTTGCAGCTGACCTGACACATTAGGCTGATCAATGAGAAATAGAAAATTCCCCTCAAAGTCACGTACACTTTATAGTCCTTTGCTATCTCAGTATGATCACCTGCCTTCATAAAATATATGAATGATCAACTTATACTTGCAGCAATGTAGTGTGTTAAGTTAACAAAATGGTTGTAGTGATGTAGGACGATACTCCTGACATACATCTATCCATCCATCCATTTTCTTTTGCCGCTTATCCTCACGAGGGTCGCGGGGAGTGCTGGAGCCTATCCCAGCTGTCAACGGGCAGGAGGCGGGGTACACCCTGAACTGGTTGCCAGCCAATCGCAGGGCACATGGAGACAAACAGCTGCACTCACAATCACACCTAGGGGCAATTTAGAGTGTCCAATTAATGTTGCATGTTTTTGGGGATGTGGGAGGAAACCGGGGTGCCCGGAGAAAAACCCACGCAGGCACGGGGAGAACATGCAAACTCCACACAGGCGGGTCGGGGATCGAACCCGGGTCCTCAGAACTGTGAGGTCAACGTTTTACCGGCTGCAATATAAAAGTTTACAAAACATTAGCTTAATGGTAAATCATTACCTTAAATAATTGTCTGCAGTTAATAATTCTAAGCTTGTTTCCATTAGCCTACTTGTGTTCGAATTTTAAGGTTTCACTATAATTTATGTGTATAAAAGCAGCAGTAATGCACTTAAAGTGCAAAGGTCAACAGCGCACCGCACACTGCAAAACAAGTTGAGAGGGAAAGGTGCAAATGCCTTGCTGACGCACAGCCTGGCTTTGAACTTACCTTCACCGTGCAGGTTTCAGGCAAGACGAGTCGGAACTGAAAACCCCCCCCCCCAGATTCTCGGCCGCTGAGCATACTGAGTCGCGTAAATCTTAACTAGATAATAGGTTGACTTACTTCTTATCTGATTGTTTGTGAATGCCGGTAGCTGTTCAATCAATTTGATGTGTGTTTGGATCAAGAAACAGGGCAGGAAATACAAAGCCACGATCGTATTTCCTTGTTGTGCATCCGGGAGTGGGGCACACAAGCGCCAAGACCTTGAAAAACCGTTTATGAATAGATATGGTTCTGCAGGTTTCATCTTGCCCTCACATATCAACCACAAAACTGGACTCGAGATAAATCCATTTCGTCACTCATCAGGGATGGTTCTTGTTTACTTCAAATATGAACAAAACAGTTACAGCCTTGATAAACTACCGCCTTGATTTGCTACTGCGTACTGAAAAATGGATTTGGTTTAATCAGGCTTCTGTCCTAACTGGATGTGAGAATTCAACTATGTCGCCGCTTTGTATTGCAAGCGCAATTAATTCACGATTAATTAATTCCTTATATCAAGTCTGCTTCATGTACACGTCAAACAATTGCGATAAAAACACACGAACGGTTACGAATAGATCGAGAGTCCCACCACAACATGCGCAAAATATGAAACTGGCCGTCTTTGCTCGTTTGTTGTTTACTTGTTTGGGAAAAAGTCACACTTGATATTTTATAGCCGGATTATAAAATAAGATAACGCTTCGCGACTACACGCCGTGCCTGTCCAGATCAAGACGACCTGTTGATTAAGAGTAAATAATTTCATAATTACCTGCTGTTAGTTTGTCAGTAGTTGAGATGAAGACCGCTGCCGGTAGTTCGGCGCCCGGTTCCAGTCAGCGAAGGTGAAGAATGAACGCAGAGCAGCACTGCCGTGACGTTTGGATCGGAGATCACGTGACCGGTCACATGCAAGCTGCTCATATGATCCACGCAAAAACAACGTCAACGGAAAATGTGTCAAGGTTAAATTCCATAATAAATAAACAAGGCCATTATCATTATTTGATCAGACAGCAGGATTTAAAATATATATTCAGTTATTATTCTGAATAATATCCGTCCATCCGTTTCCTGCGCCACTTATCCTCACAATGGTCGCGGGAGTGCTGGAGCCTATCCTAGTTATCTTCGGGTAGGAGGCCGCACTCAAAATCACACCTAGGGGCAGTTTGGAGTGTCCAATTAATGTTGCATGTTTTTGGGATGTGGGAGGAAACTGGAGTGCTTGGAGGAAACCTACGCAGGGACGGGGGGGAGAACATGCAAACTCCACACAGGCGGGTCTGGGATTGAACCTGGGACCTCAGAACTGTGAGGGCAACGCTTTTACCAGCTGAGCCACCGTGTCACCTACTGAGAATATGTTCAAATTATTTTTGACACTGTCTTCTAAAGGCTAGTGAAATTTAACAACACCTAAGGGTTTCATTCTTTTTACTTTGTGAAATTTCTTACTTTTAATGAAGTGTTATTCATGAACCAGTCCAATGGATCTGTTCACAAAGTGGTCATTCGATTTTTTTCCTCAATGAAATTATTCAATTATGCTTCTGATGTTTTACTTTACTTTATTTACTTTAGTGCTTCCCCTCACTTCCAAAGATACCAAAAACATGACTCAAAACTGTCACTTTGTCCAATCATTCATGTTCCCCAGTCTACAACGTGCATGATTAACAAATGCACGCATATCCTGTAGAACTAAGAAATACTGACTTTCATATTTCATTTCCAAATTTTCAAGTGATGTTCCTATTTTTGTGTTTGGCTGTCTGCACATGGCGACCACAGAGAATATAACCAGTTGATGGCTACTTTCTCTTCTTTCTTCCTTCTGTCAAGTAGGCTCCAGCACTACCCGCGACCCTCATGAGGATAAGCGGAAAAGAAAATGTATATGGTATATTATGTATATATTTATAATATATAATATACATATATGTAATATCCATCCATTATAATATATAATATGGAATATATAAATATATATATATAAATATTCTCTCTCTCTCTCTCTCTCTCTCTCTATATATATATATATATATATATATATATATATATATATATATATATATCATATATATTATATATCATATTACAGAATTTAGCCATTGCATTAGCCAATTAAAAGGTTCCACAAAACAAATACAAAAGCAGCTTTTCGTCAGGGTTAATGACTTTATTTTGTCACATCAATAGCACGGTTAGTGTCTCGCTGCTGTCGACCACAGCAACTGTGGAAATCTGAGTGGAGATGAGGTGATGTCGACTGACAACAATTAAAAAAAAAAAAAAACAAGATACTGCGTCACATTGTATATGTTAGCACATCCCAGCTGTGTGTAAAAAAAAAGCAAGACAAAAATGTGATTTGAAGGAAGAAAAAAAAACAGACACTAGCAACGTCATGCTAGATTTCAAGTAGACAAATCAGTGCATAATACGCTATTACACAGGTGTCAAACTCAAGGCCCGGGTGGCTGATCCCGCCCGCCACATCGTTTTATGTGGCCAGCAGAAACGAATCACGTGTATCAACTCCCGTGATCCTTCCTAAAATCTGTACCGAAATTTTGAATGGTCATATGTAATAAATAATGTTTGTGTCAAATGTGTCAAAGGCGATGTTCAGAGCTGTGGAAACTATAGAGGAATAAAGATGATGAGCCACACAATGAAGTTATGGGAAAGAGTAGTGGAGGCTAGACTCAGGACAGAAGTAAGTATCTGCGAGCAACAGTATGGTTTCATGCCGAGAAAGAGTACCACAGATGCATTATTTGCCTTGAGGATGCTCGTGGAAAAGTACAGAGAAGGTCAGAAGGAGCTACATTGTGTCTTTGTGGATCTAGAGAAAGCCTATGACAGAGTACCAAGAGAGGAACTGTGGTACTGCATGCGTAAGTCTGGTGTGGCAGAGAAGTATGTTAAAATAGTACAGGACATGTATGATGGCAGCAGAACAATGGTGAGGTGTGCCTTAGGTGTGACAGAGGAATTTAAGGTGGAGGTGGGAATGCATCAGGGATCAGCTCTGAGCCCCTTCCTGTTTGCAGTGGTAATGGAAAGGCTGACAGATGAGGTTAGACTGGAATCCCCTTGGACCATGATGTTCGCAGATGATATTGTGATCTGCAGTGAAAGCAGGGAGCAGGCGGAGGAACAATTAGAAAGATGGAGGCACGCACTGGAAAGGAGAGGAGTGAGGATTAGCTGAAGTAAAACAGAATATATGTGCGTGAATGTGAGGGGCAGAGGAGGAAGAGTGAAGAGATATAGTGAGGGTGGACGACTTCAAATACTTGGGGTCAACAATACAGAGCAATGGAGAGTGTGGTAAGGAAGTGAAGAAACGGGTCCAAGCAAGGTGGAACAGCTGGCGGAAGGTGTCTGGTGTGTTATGTGACAGACGAGTCTCTGCCAGGATGAAGGGCAAAGTTTATAAAACAGTGGTGAAGCCAGTCATGATGTACCGATCAGAGACGGTGGCAATGAAGTGACAACAGGAAGCAGAACTGGAAGTGGCAGCAACAAAGATGTTGAGGTTCTTGCTCGGAGTGAGCAGGTTGGATAGGATTAAAAATAGGCTCGTTAGAGCGACAGCCAAAGTTGGATGTTTTGGAGACAAGGTGAGAGAGAGCAGACTTCGATGGTTTGGACATGTCCAGAGGCGAGAGAGCGCCTACATTGGTAGAAGGGTGCCGAGGATGGAGCTGCCAGGCAAAAGAGCGAGAGGAAGACCAAAGAGAAGTTTGATGGATGTTGTGAGGAAGGACATGAGGACAGTGGGTGTTAGAGAGGAGGATGCACGAGATAGGCTGAGATGGAAAAAGATGACACGCCGTGGCGACCCCTAACGGGACAAGCCGAAAGGAAAAGAAAGAAGAAGCATTTTTATTGGTGTTACCAATCGCCCTTGTTTTTGTTTTTACAATATCTTAATCCCTGACTTCTCATTCCAGAATTGATTAATCATCTCCAGTTGTTGATTCACGGCCCTCTCAGGGAAATCGCGACTCCGGTTTGGCCCATGACAAAAAAATGAGTTTGACACCAATGCCGCTATCAGAAAGCGCTAAACACACACAAACCATCAGAGTTGCGGAAAAGCACCAATTCGTGACGACGGTTCTGTGGTCTAAAGCGTGTACTTTGTACTGTATTTTTCATTAGTGCACAAAAGACACATAGCGTTAGCTTCTTTATTGCTGTGGCGATCACATCCAAGCGTGTGCGACGTCTACTGCAGTATGCGCAACGGGTCCAGTCGTTCCTCATGCAGATTGAGTCGGAAAATGTATTTTCATTTTTGCATCATTCCACATCACTTGTCTTGAAATACACAGAGCATGTGACAAACTATGTACTTCAAGAGCAACTGACGTATGAGCAGATTATTGCAATAAATAGCTCTCATGATACGAAACGTGATTGGCAGAACTCAAATCTGTTTAATTTCACGTACGCTGTTATTGGGTGATCTGAAACGTGGACTTAAATACAAATGCATTATTATAATGAAGATTGGTTGAAAGTACACAATCGTTAAGGAGAAGGAACTAGGGAGTGAGACCTCGGCTGATTTATGTTCTACATCAGCAAACGTTTTGAAAACCCGTTTGACTAAACGAAACCGCAACAACTAAAAGTTACAGTTGAAGTATGAAATACTTGAAAGATAACACTTTATTATCTGTCAATGAATATTTTAGTTTCATCAGGAAGAGAGTGTTTTGGTACCGTTTTGTAAAAGTAAGAAGAAGAACCCAAGTGGTTTAGAAAAGAGGCTACATCCTGGAAGGCAGCATTTCATGTAAACGTATTTCTTACTTAGAAAATTAACCTTCTTAAACGTCGCCATAATTCTAACGAGCTTTAAATTGCTTGTAAGTTTCCTGAAAAAGGAAGTCAGTTTTTTAGCAAGAGAGAGCTCCAACTCTTATTAATTTGAATGAAAAAAAAATAATGCTGTTTTATTTCAGTATGCCTGTTCATTGTGATTATAGCCGTGTAGTCATTTGGAAATATTCATCACTCCCACCAATTGCAAAAAGAACATTTTCTACACATTTTCTGTGTACTGGTTATACAGGACACTTCATTAGGTACACCTGCACACCATAAAGCATGGGGGAGCGCGTTTAATTTCTGTAGTGAAAGGAGGGGCCAAGCTGTTCATGAATAACGTAAAAATATGTAGAAATTGTTCGCAAAATACTTTACCCTAAAATAATAATGAAAAAATATTTATTTAAAATTTTAATTTTGTTTTTAACCAAATAACTAATGTTATTTGTGTTGTATTATTTACAATAAATCAAGTTACCATTTTCTAAATGTGAAAACTAAATAGATAAATAAACGAATAAATAAATAGATAACTAAATAAATAAATAGCGGCACGGTGGGTCAGCTGGTAAAGCGCTGGCCTCACACTTCTGAGGACAGGGGTTCAATCCCGGCCCCGCCTTTGTGGAGTTTGTATGTTTTCCCCGTGCCTTTGTGGGTTTTCTCCGTGCACTCCGGTTTCCTCCCACATCCCAAAAACATACAACATTAATTGGAGACTCTAAATTGCCCCTAGGTGTGATTGTGAGTGCGACTGTTTGTCTCGATGTGCCCTGCGATTGGCTGGGAACGAGTTCAGGGTGTACGCCGCCTCCTGCCTGTTGACAGTTGGGATATGCTCTAGCAATTCCCGCGACCCTCATGAGGATAAGCGGCTAAGGAAATGGATGGATGGATAAATAAAAATATAAATAGTGGCGGAATGGTGGTCTCAGCTGGTAAAGTGTTGTCCTCACAGTTCTGAGGACCCGGGTTCAATACCGGCCCCACCCGTGTGGAGTTTGCGTGTTCTCCCCGTGCCTGCGTGGGTTTTCTCCGGCACTCCGGTTTCCTCCAACATCCCAAAAACATGCAACAATAATTGGACAGTCTATATTGCCCCTAGGTGTGATTGTGAGTGCGGCTGTTTGTCTCCATGTGCCCTGCAATTGGCTGGAAACCAGTTCGGTTTTACCCCGCCTCCTGCTCGTTGACAGCTGGGATAGGCTCCAGCACTTCCTGCGACCCTTGTGAGGATAAGCGGCTAAGAAAATGGATGGATGGCTAAATAAATTCATTTCAATTCAATTCATCCATTTTAGTTTGAAAAAGACTAAACAATATAAACAACTCTTGATAATGTGCAGTAAGTGCTCGGCGAGCCAGATTAAAGAATAGTATGTGGCCCGTGGACCACATTTTGCCCAACCATGCTTTAATAATACCCAATACAAGATCTGCCTGGATGACTCATAAAAAACATGATGTTCATCTTGAGATGTATTCATGAACCCATCATACGAGCATTTTAAATATTGCGCAGGTGTACCTAATGTTGTGGCCGGTGGGCGCCGTTCACCTGGACCTTCTTACACAGCCCGCTCTCTGCTGTCCACAATTTGGACCATCTGTTTGCGGGCGTGGGAGATGACTGGGGTGAGGGGGACTATGGGGGTGCTGGGTGTCGTGGCACTAGCGGGGGTTGCAGCACCGGCTGCAGCAGGTGTGGAGGCGGTGGGCGTTGAGGCCGCGGGGGTAATGGAACCAGGGGTCCCGCTCGGGGTTGCACGGGGAGTGGTACCGGGTGTAGCGGGGATGATAACGACCGGGGCAAGACTCGGACTCTCTGATCCGGCCCGGGACTCCGGACGTGGAATCGGTGCGACAAAACGAGCCTCCCTGATGCGGTAGGGGCTTCTGTAGGTGGAGATGGGGGACAGCTCAGACCCCCAGCCGAGATAGCTCCCACTCGACGGAGAAGGTGCATCGACACTGAAATATGAGGTCGAGTCTAACGGGGTGGCTGATTTCTTTTCCGGGGAGCTGATCAGGAGAGGGGAGCGACGTTCAGGTGACCAGGCGGGGGTCTTGATGTCCAAAGAACCTGCAGAGGACGACTTCTCGGTCAGGGTGGCGGACTTGCTGTCGACGTGGTGGAGGCTTCTCGGTTGGGCGGGTGATGAAAGTGACGGTGAGCCGTACACAGCGCTCTGAAACTCTTCATCACCTTTAAAAAGGACAAAGAAATGTGCACGATTGATAAAATGATAAATAGAGTAGCACATTGGTTCTCTCACTGGGGCTTGGTGAGGAGGGGGATAATGGATTTTTTTTTTTGGGGGGGGGGGGGGCAATTACTCAGTTAGTTGGTGAAATAGCTACAGGGTAATCTATTCCAAAAAGATTCCATAGTGACTTCAGTTTTGCCACATTTAAAGGGAATGATAGAAATCACTTTTATTGGCGGCGACTGAAGTCGGCCACTCTCAGATCCGCCGGCCTGCGCTTGTCTGCGAAATTAGAAACAGCGGCCTAACCCGCCAAATTTGAGCTGCGCGACACGCAGGATTTGCACCATTCATAAAAAATAGAGCTCTGAGTATTTCGATGTGTGTGTCTTAAACCTACAAACCTTTCTCCTCTGTCTGCGGAGCACTGAAATCCTCTGTGAGCTCTTCAAGAATAGCCTCGTGCACCGGAATGATCTCTGGAACCAGTCTAATGTCGTGGATTGTTGTGGGAGGAGCTTTCCTCACAGGTCTGGCTATGACATTGGTGAGAACTGGCTTTGGCGGGGGGACCTGCTCTCTCTCTTCCCTCTGGAGGGGGGCAAACTAAACATTATTATACTGTGCAGTATTTGAAAAATCAGCATTTTGTATACTTTTGTGTCAGGTGTACTCAATGAGGTGGGCTGTGAGTGCACAATGTCTTTGAATGGGAAACTGCTGTCCCTGGTGGGCCCAATGAGAAATGATGCATTACCTGAGGAGCTGGGGCCACCTGAGGTGGGGGCGGCTGAGGAGCTGGTTGGAGCACCTGAGGAACCTGCGGTGGAATACGTGGGCCCTGATGAGGGGAAGAAAAAGAACAAGAATGGCAGTCGATACACCACAAATGAAGCGATTGTTTGTGTGTTATAGGATTCAAGATTAGGGAGCACACGGATTGGACCATTTTCATTATGGGATGGGGGTTGGGTTTCATTGTTTCAAGATTTTTTTTCTATCCGATTTTCACATTGGAATCATTTTAAACAGATTCTTTGCTGGCCAACGCCCAGAAATCAATTATATAATTTTTGCCCAATTCTGCCATCTAATAAATCGATCACGAAGTGACAGCGGGAAGAAGATGAAATCGTGACAAGTACGCTACATAGGGACCTACTGAAAAGAAAAAAAAGTAATGACAAAAAAGTCATAGTTTTTGACAATTGTGTTCTCTTTTTAGAAGAAAGTCATCAATGTGCAAGAATAAAGTCTTTAGATGATAAAATTATCATACTTTAACAAGAATAAAGACAGATTATAGAACATAAGAGTTATAATTTAACGAGGTTAAGGTTGTGATATTATGAGAAAAGTTACAAGTTTACAAAAATAAAATACAAAATGTACAACTTTTTTATAAATAATGATGTGAGATTGCAAAAAAAAAAGAGCTGCAACAATTGCAACGTCTTTTTCTTGTGACATGACGAGTTTATTGTTCGACATTATTCTAAAATGAAAACAGAAAATGGAACAAATCTGTCTCGACCTTTTGACTTTGGGCCAGTTTTACCCCCTCATCTTCCCTGTTCAGATTGTTGTGATCAGGCCTAGTATAAAAACATGACTCAACTTGAGTACTTCAGCCACGTGACACAACAACAAACCTGCGCTATGCGCCGACGTTCGTTTCCGTAATGAAGCTCTTCACACAGGCCCATGAGTCCGGCGAGACCGCCTTCTCCGTAGACCGACCAGATCTTGGGCACGTCCCCCGTCTTCAGGGCCAAACGAATCAGCAGCCAGTGATGATGCCTCCAGCCTTCCCACTGGGGTGGGAGGTCCATAAGGGTGCCGCCTCCTGATTAGATTAATCATGAGAGCCACGGTGATCAATCGTTGAATTGTGACGGTATACGATCGATCGGTTAACTGAAAGACCAAACATACCGGACAAAGTCGCATGGCGATGAAAAGTAGGCGTGACTTTCTCCTCCAACGAGAGTATAGACCCACTCTCCAAGCAGGCGCCACTGATCCCTCTACGGCGGATACTCTGGAAGATCTCAAAGGATTTGGGGTGGAGGAAACGATAGTACAGCACCAACGAGATCACACCTGCAGACATAAAAAAGAAACGTGGACGTAAGGTCTGTGAAGCTCGGCGCTAAACCGCAAGGAAAGAAATGAAACTACTGACAGGCACTTAGCTCGCCTCACCGATAAGGAAGCTGCAGAGGACCGCGGTCGGGATGGCCACCGTGTCCCATGACACCATGCTGAACAACCAGGACGAGGCCAGCAGGAGGAAAATGTTCTCTAAAAACATGACCTGAACACGACACAGCGAGCCTCAGAACTGTGATGAAGATCTGTTTGCTACTAAGCATGAAAGCTTTGGCTAATAAAGAAGCGGCACAGAGGTTACGGATCACTAGTGGACTCCACCCCCGTGCTGCCACTATGATGAACAACGTTGATTAATTAACACACATTAAACATAACAGACACAAACAACATAATCCCGTACCAAGTAGAAGCCAGCCATGCGGAAGCGCGACGGACCGTACTTCACGTTGAGGAAGAAGAAGATGTGAATGGCCCCGAGAATCAGATTGAAGAGTCTCCATCGACTAGTTGAACGGATGATGTCAGTTTGCTGGGACACCATCCAAAATGTGGTCCCCAACCAGTGCACACCTCATGCATGAAACACACAAACACTTCATGAACAAAGTCAAGACTTCATTACAGACTGTTATAAGTGCAAAGATTCCTTTTTCCCGAGGCCACTATGCTAAGCTATGCCATATTACAGTAGACTTACTGCACACTTTTATGATATGAAATAGGCCCCTGTAAGGCCACACATATTTCACATCAGAAACCGCCACCGGCTAGAACGTAGAATATCATTTCTTTCCCATGTACTTTATTATTAAATGCTATGATATCCACAACATTATATTTACTGAAAAGTACTATATTATGCTGTGCTAAAATCTATGGATGTACTATGCAGTATTATACTATGCTGTGTAATTTTCTCCTATATTATAACATGCTATGTTATGACAGCTAGATAGATAGATAGATAGATAGATAGATAGATAGATAGATAGATAGATAGATAGATAGATAGATAGATAGATAGATAGATAGATAGATAGATAGATAGATAGATAGATAGATAGATAGATAGATAGAGATAGATAGATAGATAGATAGATAGATAGATAGATAGATAGATAGATAGATAGATAGATAGATAGATAGATAGATAGATAGATAGATAGATAGATAGATAGATAGATAGATAGATAGATAGATAGATAGATAGATAGATAGATGCTAGTAATTAATGGCCTCTTCAGGGTGTCGTTTGCCTTTCTCCCGAGGTTAGCTGGGATAGGTTCCAGCAGTTCTGTGACGCTTGTGAGGATGAGTGGCTTGGAAAGTGAATGGGTGGATAGTATTCGATGCTATGCTATGAAAAATTGTTGTAGAATATGACGTATTTCTGATCTCTGGCAAGTCCTAACGATATTGTTTATACGTTGAGACCATCAGAGCACACCACCTTGATACAGACTCACCTATAACGCCAAGAACCCAGTGCTTGAAGACCCGCGTGAAAAGCATGAGGACGCCGAATCGAGACCCCAACATGCAGACCTGCGCACACAAACAAGTGTAGTACAATGCACAAGTACATCTTAAATTGGTGAGTAGCACCT